>NC_051232.1:2561890-2606890 GCF_015220715.1 Pygocentrus nattereri | reverse complement strand
TTGTCTGAACTGAATACAGCGTGTCATTAGGCAGCAGTCAGTATCACTGAAAATCAGACGCTTTTCCTGTAATTTGTGCATTTTAATGCTCTGAGTTCTTCACTTGAGGTAGGATAATACATATCGACTTGATTTTAGCCCGACATTATACACTTAAACACTTGTTTGAGTGCCTCCATACTTAAAAAACCCCTTTTGGACAGGATACCATAGCTTTATTGTTGTTAACGTTGGTTCACACGGGACTAATATAATCTGAAAAACTGTGAAAAACTGAAAAATGGTGTAAAAGTAAAGTCTAGTCGTCTAGTAAAAGAGTCTCCATGGCTGTGGTTCAACTGAAATTCCTGGTTCTACTGATATGGATCAGGCTGCCGCTCATAGACAGTGTTGTGTCTAGTGCTTCCACAAAGCCTGAAGTGATGTTTTCTCTCACAAAATCGGTCCCACTCACTGTGAATAAAAGCGCGATTGATTGATTCCTCTGTATACTGGGGGTTAATCTGCTGTTAGGCCTTCAGTTCAGCTCCTGAAGACCTAACCAACGGCAGAGCTTCTGATTGGCTGGGAGGCATGTCAATCACTATTCTGCTAACAGTCAATAGTGTAAAAGTTTTTTTGGCTGGACTGTCGCTGAAATCTGAGCTGAGACCTGCTCGGCTCAGGAATTGGCGACTAGGCCTCAGTCTGCATCAAAGGGAGAGGTCCACCCAAAACAGTTTTAATTATCTCTCATCTCCTCTTGTTTGTGCGGCGCTGATTAATTATGAGAGCTTGAAGCGCGTTAGCCGACTTCTAAACGTCCCACCAGTCACTGGCTGTTGTTTTTGTGCGAATCTCAGGCCTATTGAAGCCTGTGAATCTGTGGGCGCTCAAAGCTGATGGCTAATGCTATCAAAGCTGATCCAGGGATGAATCAGTTCATTGATCTTTCCCAAAGAACAGCACCTGCTCAGATTACGCGCGAGTTAAAAATAACACGTAAATTATCAAAGGGCAGAGAGAGCCCAGGTGAAATGAAGTGAAGGCCAGCGAGGCCTTCAGTCCGGCAGAGAGGAGAAAACATGGACCTGTGGATGGAATTTCTGCAGGATATTTAACGATTTGATACAGTACTGTTACCATATGAGGTTTATTTTGAATGTAGGCCTTTACCTTCAGTGAACTTTAGGGAGATACATAAGGAGAAAGTAAGGCAATCCTTCATGGGCCTTTCTTCTACATCTTTCTTTACCACTCATGATATTTATGCTGGTTTATGTAGCAAAAATAATTCATTTTTACCTCCATTCATTTTCCAACCTCTTTACATCTCTTACAATCAAACAGGCTGTTTTAGTTACTGTGCCTTCAAGACTGATATATGCAAATGCTCTCTGGTCTGATTGGCTGTCCTGTATTGTGCCTCATTCAAAAAGCAGTCTGGGCTGAAACACTCCTTATGACTTCAGTGTGAGTGGGAGGGGCTAAAGTGTTGTGGGCTGAATAGGTGGTTACGTATGTAAAAGTGCTCTTTTTGTGACATCACTAAAATGAAATAAATGCAGCAGTTTTTGCTGCTTTAGTTTCCAATACATGGATTTTATGAACTCGAGAATAAATTGTGTGTTTTGGGCTTAAAATGTCTGACAATTCACAGCTGACTACCGACAATCATAACAGACTGTAAAGCAGCGTTTGGCGTTTTCACGTCACTGGAGTATGAAATTAAAATCGAAATCATAACAGAAATATATTGGATACAGCTATTTGTAAATACACTGGTTTTTGTGACATCACAGACACAAAACGGTTCAAAACGGGCTGTTTTTTGTGCCCTAATTTCCAGACAGACTGTAAGGACTTGTGAAATTGTTTTGAAATTTTAACGGTATTTACACACCACACCAAAATCTTTCAAAATAGGCAAGAAAAATGTGTTTTTCAAAAGTATGGGTGGTTTAAGAAACGCGCAAGCCTGCACAAAGCTGCCTTGACATTATGGGTTTAAGTCTTTTGCTATGGTAACCCAGATGAGTGGGCAGCCCAATCCGCAGCGCTCGGGGAGCAGTTGGAGGTTAGGTGTCTTGCTCAAGGACACCTCAGTCACCTTCCGGTCACGAGGCTGGTTCAGGAGGGGTCGCAATATTTACAATACACACATAGCCAATTTTTAATATCTACAAGCCCCAGTGAACCTACACGAGTCTTCTGAGTTTTTATATGCAATGTTGATGATGGTAAAATGGTCATAAATCCAAAAAACCAAGTTTTCTTTGGGGACCATTTTGCTTTAGAACACTCTGCATGTACCTCTCTGCAGTGAACAGATAGAGCTTTTACAGGCGGACATCTGCTGTGAACAGTTCCAACTCCGCCAGTTTCTCTAGAACCGAGCATCTCACACTAAACCACTTTGGTGTTCACATCTTAATTGTTTAATTATATGGAATTTTGTTTGTTGTTGAAAACTTGGTGGACTTGCCCTTCAAGCACACCCCTTAGGCTAAGTAATAATAAGAATAAAGACTTTTAATCAAAACAAGACCGTACCTGTCAGATTCTGCCCATTCTGATTTAAATTAAGATTCAAACCTGCTCTTATCTGACCACACAGGCAGGAAAAGCTCAGAGCTCCCTGACCATCTAATTATGCTACAACGCCGCCCCCTGCTGGCCAAAACTTCACAGCGCAGCTTCGCGTCTCTGTAGTGAAGGAGGCGATATAAGCTAAATTAATCAGAGAAAATACAAATAAGAAAACAATCTAGCAAACGTACAACGATTCAGACTTTTACAAGAGTTTACCTATAAAATAGATCTATCTTCTCTACGGCAATGACCGTCCGGCTCCGTGCAGCTCTTCATTTCTACCACAAGAGGTCAGCGCTGAAAATCCTTCTTGTATGGCTATGCAAACCATGAGGCCTGTAAACAGCAGCTTTAGCATTTAGCTCCGTGAGGACTCAACAGATTTAGTTTAAACGCCACTGAATGTCATACAACCAAAGAAATACACCTTTGCAGTTCATCAGATGTCAAAGGTTCTATCTTGAGGCTCCACATGTAAAACAGGACAGTCCTTCAAAGTGGACCAATGCAACAGGCCAAAAGGAGCTCAAGAAGAGCACAAATATTACAGTGAATTACCAGCTTTAGTTTGGCCCATTTCAATGATGTGGTTTCTCCATTTACATGAGATTTTTACAATTTTATGTGGTCCATACAGAGATCCTAGTGTGCCCACACTCTTCGTAGCAGCTGTTTAAGCGTTTAAAGCTGAATCCCACCGATCTAGTTCTTCAAAATGACTGAACGATTCAGTCCTTGAAGTTAGATTTCTATACAGTGGTGGAACCAGGGGTCACAGTGTCAACAACACCAATATAGCCAATTTATTGGCTATGAAAAACTCTTCTGACTGTAATACGTAATGTGGATGATGGTCCAAGAGTGGCAAATTTGGACAAAATAGGTTTTCTTTGGGGACTTTCTTTGCCACTAGAGCAACATTCATGCATCCCTCCACCATGAACATGTCACGATAAATGGATGAAAATACATTTTAGCCCAAAATCTTTATCATAAAACAATTTCTCAGACATCAGGCTGAGCATTCATGTTCATTTCAAGCAACAAAGCACGAGGTCCCCTGATGAAATGTTTGAAGACTAAGTGCAATGAATGAAACAAGTAGGGTCAGGTGTGCTTCAGCTTGTTTGGAGTGAAAACCTGCAGCCACACCGGCCCTTTGGGGATAGGATTGGACACCCCTGACCTATAACTAAGCATTTCACACCAAACCACTCTGTTTACATCTTGACCATTTAATGAAGCAGAAATTTCGAGAAAATGGTGGGGTTGCCCTTTAAGCATTTAAGGTGAAAGTGATGCCAGGTCAACAAGCCACAGCTGATTTGCTGATTTAGTGAAGTAACTAGGCCTGGCTGTCATTCACTCAAGCTCTTCTGATTGGCTGACGCAGAGTCTGCTGTTCCAGATAAAAGAGGTCACAGAGTAGCTTTACCTGTTGCTTTGGTTTACTGCTGGTTTCTAACACAGCGAGCTGTGAGAGCGTTTGGTTTTGCTTGCGTTCACTTCCAGCCTGTAAGTGTTTTGTGGGATTTTGACTTGGCTGTGAGGTTTTTGTGGTGGATGCTGAATAATCAGTGCTCTTATCTCTCTGTAGAGAGACTCTCCTCCTGTAGAATGGCAGACAAGCCTGACATCAGTGAGATCTCCCACTTTGATAAGAGCAAGCTGAAGAAGACTGAGACGGAGGAGAAGAATACTCTACCTACCAAAGAGAGTGAGCATCTGGGCGATGGTTTCTAACACTGCTATGAAGGCCTTCACGTATCGGCAGCTGTATTGTTGGCTAATGTTTACAGATTTGCGTTGGCTCCGCTTCTGAGAGCTGAACTCCACTGGTCTTTCAAAAGCTACATGACTTAATGGTTGAGATGTAGTCATTCAGAGCAGCTTGGAGTGAAAGGCTCTACAGAAACTCGCCAGAATTGGTCAGAATTATCAGTGGTAGTGATGGAAACTGACTTGTCTACAACGCAGGGCAGTTTGGTGACCCTGGCTCTTCACCGCCAGTGTCAAGTCAAAGTTTTGCAGTGATGCACCTTCACACCAAGTTACTTTGTCACTGACCAAAAATGGAAAATTTGATTGCATTCCCATTTTAATGTGATGCTTCTTTCCCTTCAGCAATTGAGCAGGAGAAGCAGTGCAAATCCTAGGCCACCAGCTCCTGTTCACCACATCACCAAGGACAATGAAGGCCTTCTTGAAGATCTTGCGCGCCACGTGGCTTCTATCCAGCAGTGCCACTTGTGGCAACGGTTGGCGTGAACCCTTGATGGAAGCTGAAGGCTGCCTGTGGGCAGGAACTAGGCTGTTTGGCCTGATGGAAGGACTAGCGTGGTGACGGGTGGTACATGCCTTCTTATTGAATTTGGTGAAATAAAGATTGTAACAGCAAACCGCTTCCTGCTTGTTAAACTGAGGTGAGCCGTCAAATCTAGCGGTTGATCCAGGTCTTCTGCTTTTGGTGCAGTGGTTCAAAGCTTGGCAACCAGTTGTTTCCCTGTTCTTGAAGCTGGTGTTTCCCTGCAGGGACTAAAATTCCAAACTCAAAGCTTTGCTAATTGGCCAAGTGCGACTGCTGAACAAGCCTTGGCCATCCAGGACTGGAATCTGCCATCTGTGGGGCAGTGGTCACTCACATGGTCACAACCTAGTTTAGTTCCCGTGCTGAGCTCTTGAGTGGGAATACAGCTCTGCAACTTGGAGCTTCTTTTCCACCTCTTTCTTAAACACACAGGTCCAGATTTCCCAAAAGCTATTGTACTCCTTTTAAAGAAGGTTCTTAAAGGAATGAGGTTTTTTTAATACATCGAAATGTTTTATGCTTTTGTGGCTTACATTGGTGGTTCAGATGGAGTGTTGCATCTGCTGCTAAAGGGAGATCCTATAATCAGGCTGACCTTCAGCTCACGTAACCAAGTTTTTAGAATTAAATATATGCATTTAACCCTTTGGAAGTGTACTAACCCAACTGCCCAGACAGCAAGTATATTGTTGCCATCCAATGAAAAACCAAAGTATTAACTTTTCAGAAGGCAAAGATCCTCTTACCTTTCAATGTAAGTCAACTTTTGTTCCAACTGACTTTAGAGCACTTCTATTGGTCCATTCATCATGAAGTTTTTATGCAGTGTAAAGGGCAGCGGGTCTGTTAAAATGTAGAAAACGAAAAATGGGTACGTGGTTTTAACTGGACAGAGACTTCATATCGGACTGCTGGCTTGATCAGGTCAACACCCCACTGACTAGATGTCCCTGCTGGTCTGCCCTTGGACCACCCAGATAATTGTACTGCAAGTTCTCACTACTTTGTCCTCAAACCGCATTAAATGAGCACACACTTTTCCATCCATCCATGTTCTACGCCGCTTCTCCCTCAGGGTCGTGGGGAGCACAGCCTTTTATTTTGGACAAATATTAAACAACTGAAAGCGGAAAGTGACTAGGCCTGATATAAAATGTGTCGCTGGCACTGCTGAAATGGTTACAGCTGTATAACCTGCTGTGGAATTATTTGCTAAACTGGTTTATAGAAGGATAATAGAAGGAATAAGTAAACCGGACTGCGCGGAGAAAAAAGAGTGACGTAAAATAACGTTTGGTCTAAAGTCCTGCTTAACTACCAGTGGTCCAGGCCGAAAACGCAGACAGTGGGCTGCCAGCTTTGCCCTCGCCTTTGCCAAAGTTTGATGATTGTAAGCGCAGAATTCCCGAATATACACCATGTGATTAACTAGCTTTATTATCCGTATTGAGGACATGAAGCACATTCTATCAATCTGCTCATTTTTAATATAAAGAATTTACTTTCAGTCTGTGAAGTGGGTGACCAGCCTTTAAGGTAACCTTTTCAGTCAGTATTAAACTGTAATTGTAAGTAAAGAAAGAATGGGAATAAAGATGAACTTCCTGTTAAACTTGTAGCATATTCCAGAAAAGTTATACTTATATGGAAATGTATATAGAAAATGTATTGATACTCAAGTATTGGTACTGCTGGTGCAGCTGCAGGACAGAGAGTGAATGCTCTATAATGGCAGGTCATAAGGAGTTATGTCACTCAGCTGGACTGTCAGTTTAACTGACATTTGATTTAATGTTACCTGAAATCAAAATTCACCCCTTTTTTCCCTTGTTAGTTCATGTACTGGGTCATGAACAATTCTTGTTTTCCTATAATATTTCATAAAAGAATATGACTTATGTCTGCTTTGAAAACATTACTGATTTTTGGTTATGTAATAATAAATATTATTAAACAATAATATGATGTTTCACCCCCTTTTACCACCATTCTCGTTGTTATCATAATAGCAATTATTATTATTATTATTATTATCATTGTTATTATTATTATTACTACTCAAGAGTGAATTACTGGGGTGCTTTAATTGAGCTACAATTAGTAAGCTAACAAAACAATGATCTGCATCTCTTATCTATGCTCTGTCTTGCATTCTGTTAAAAGGAAACTTCCAGTTTTTCACATTTTCTGCACAATTAATTGGTTAACGTGTAAAAAAAAGCAGGAACAAGATGGCTGAAGAGTTTCATGCCTCTAAAGGTTTCTTACAGAAAGTTATTACAAGAAATGGTTAGATATGCACTGCCTGATGTCTGACATACTGTTTTATGATAACATTTATTTTAATCCATTTATTTTAATCCATTCACGGTGGAGGAGTACATGCAGCAAGGCAAAATGGGGCAGTCATGGGCTGGAGGTTAGGGAACCGGCCCTGTGACCGGAGGGTTGCCGGTTCGATCCCCAGAGCCGACAGCACATGACTGAGGTGTCCTTGAGCAAGACACCTAACCCCCAATTGCTCCCCGGGCGCCGTGGATAGGGCTGCCCACCGCTCTGGGCAAGTGTGCTCACTGCCCCCTAGTGTGTGTGTACTGACTAGTGTGTATGTGGTGTTTCACTTCATGGACGGGTTAAATGTGGAGGTGGAATTTTGTTATTTGTGGGATTAAAAAGTGTCACTTAACTTAAAATAGTCCCAAAAGAAAACATATAGTTTTTCAGATTTATGACAATTTGCCATCATGAACATCACATTTAAACTCAGAGAACATGTGTAGCTTCACCGGTGGTTTTATAGTGAAAGGGCTGTATCTGACATGACCTCTGGTTCCCATCACCACCACTGTAAAGAAATCAGTAAGTTTCTCTACAATGAAGCATTTCATATCAAACCTCTCTGAATGACTGTGTTTACATCTCAACCACTGAATTATGCCGGTATTTTGAAAAATCTGTTCTATTCCCCTTTAAAACACCATCTGCTATCCAAACCGCTTTAAAACCAGTACGGTGCCGTTTTATCAGTATTACTTTTGTTGAATTTAATGATTACCTCCTCCGAATTACTTACAGAGACCCTGTCTGCTGTTTGTTGTTATTAGACGGACTTTTATTTTATAACAGTGGAAGCAGGACGTGACGCGCCGCATGAAGTGGGAGATTCAAACTGTCTCTGTGGGGTCTGAGGTCTGAGGTCTGAGCTGGTCGGGCTGTGGAGGACCGTGTCGTCGAGGTGAAAACACCCTTAGTTTTCCACTTTAAAGACGGAGGATAGGCCGCTTCAAACTCGACGCTGACCCGGTTTTCACTCACGGAGACAAGCGGTGAGTAGAAAGGCAGTAAGGGCGCTTTGAGTCGGTTCGCCCAACGGCTCAGTTGTCGGGTCGGTTGCGGCTCTGAAGGTGTCGTCGCTACGGTGACCAAACTGACCGTTAACGCGGCGGGAGCGTTAGTTATTAGCCCTAATTTGCGGGGCTGCTTAGTAGTGAAAGCTGAAAGCGATTGTTTGAGTATATTCATAATTCAGGATATTCATATCGAAGCCAGCTTCAAACTGCACTTCACAAATCCTGGTGTATGAGTATCAAGTTCAACTGCCGCCTCGAACCGGTGTTTATTCTAGCATCTTACTCACCTGCCGTATTGCCCCACTCACCTGCCGTAATGCCCCACTCGCCTGCCGTAATGCCCGCTCGCCTGCCGTATTGCCCCGCTCGCCTGCCGTATTGCCCCACTCGCCTGCCGTAATGCCCCACTCGCCTGCCGTATTGCCCCACTCACCTGCCGTATTGCCCCACTCGCCTGCCGTATTGCCCCACTCACCTGCCGTATTGCCCCACTCATCTGTCTGCCACCTCACTGACCCCTTTCTCTGCCACCATACACCCTTTAACTGCTGCACTCAGCACTTTAACTGTAGACTCACACTTTGCACATTGTAAGGTTTACAGGAATAGCTGTGTGTGTGTGTGTGTGTGTGTGTGTGTGTGTCTGAGTGAGCGGAGTGGGAATGCTTGTTTAATTCTAGGGGGTAAAGACAGGTTGGAAAATGACTGGAAAAATGAATTATGGCTGCTTTTGGAACATATACCCTCACAAGTATTGCGAGTCGACCTCAGAAGGAAGCATAAAATGTTAGAACTCAAAGAGGAGAAAAGCAAAAAGTTTTAATTCCAGTATTGAAGCACTTTGCCCAGGACTACGCAGAATTCTTTGGGTTTCCATCAGTTTTTATCATATATCTAAAAAAAAAAACCAGACCATTTGCGTTATTTTAACCAGGCGGCACAGTGGGTAGCGCTGTCGCCTCACAGCGAGGGGGCCCGGGTTCGATTCCCTGGCTGGGAGACAGGGGTCCTCTCTGTGTGGAGTTTGCATGTTCTCCGATATCATAGGCCAGTTTATCCGCCAGGCTCTAGTGTAAATAACGCATTCCTGAGCATCTACTAAATCCTTGTGTGTTGCAGGTGTAAGCTGTTTGTGAACATGCCTGTGGACTACACCTCTGAGCTCCTCAAGTACTATGAGGTTTATGAGACCATTGGGTCAGGTAAGTCCCCCCCCCCTTCATATTTTGCATATGTGAGAGAAAGGAAATGAATGGGTGTTTTGACATAACCCTGCTTGTCCATGTTAACCCCACAGGCGGTTTTGCTAAAGTCAAACTAGGCAGGCACATTCTGACAGGCGAGAAAGTGGCCATCAAGATAATGGAGAAGAAAGACCTTGGGGTGAGTTGGAGCTTCTTTGCTATTTCTCTTTACTATCATTAAGAAACTAACCTCAATGTAAATTATGGCCGGACAGTATGACAAAAATATAACATCACAATACCTGAAGGTGTTTTTATGATGCACAATACGCATCACGATTAGGGCCCGACCAGATGTTAAGGCCAGATACCTGATCATACTGGTCGCTATGGTTTTACAGATGTTAATGTTATAATCCAGCAGTTGTAAACAGTGTTTTACTATCAAAGGTTGGCAGTTCTCAGTTGTCACACTGGCTCATATTCTTCATATGAACACCTAGAATTATTTATTTTTATTTATTTTTTTTGTTAGTTCTGATAACATGTTATTCTTGTGTTAAAGGTTAGGTGTTGGTGCAGGTTTTGATGGTTTTTTTAAAGTTAGGATGGTGTTTTTTGTTCAAATTTACCACCATTACCCTGCATTGCCATCATATCATTAAACAGCAGTGACTCCTATCGGGTTCCCCAGTGGCACAAGTGGGAGATTGCAATCGTTTCTGTGACCAAAAAAGTTTCTAATATTGGCCAATTATCACCAATATTTTTGCCAGTTCCTGTAAAACTGGAAGTCGTCACAATCAGTCGATGTTATTGGACAACTGAAATGTCATTACGGCTACGGAGTTTTATAAAGTTGGAAAAGTTGGAACATTTTAAAAAGGCTTTGAGTGCAGTTTTTTATGTTTATACAGAAATAAGCTGCTGAAGAAGGAACAGAAGTATTAAAAATAAATGGATGCTATTTAATAGGTCTGTCTCTCAGGGGTGTTGCTTTACACCACTCCAGCAGACTCTTGGCATTGCACATAATCATCTTAAGCTTATATGCAGCTGCTTTGCCATGGAAACCCATTTTCATAAGCTCACAATGCACAGCTGTTGTGCTAATATTGCTTCCAGAGGCTGTTTGAAACTCTGTAGTGATTGAAACAACAGCAAATTGGTGATTTTCATGCTTTGTGACTTTGCAGGGTCTACTGCTTTGTGGCTGAGCTGTTGTTGCTCCTAAATGCTTCTATTTCACAATAATAGCACTTACAGTTGGCCAGGGCAGATTTAGCAGAGCACAAATTTCACGAAATGACTTTGGGCAAAGGCGACATCCTGCCAGTGTTTTGTCTATGGAGACTTCATGGATCTATGCTTGATTTTATACACCTGGCTGAAATGCTTGAACTCTATATCTATGAGTGTCTACTATTCTTCACTCCTGCTACTGTTTTTAGTAGCAGTTCACAAACCCTTGTTTCTCTTGGTGGAACGCAGTAATAGTACTTTTGAATGTTTTAAGATCAGTCGGTGTTGTAAAGTGATCTGTTATGACTCTGTAGGATGACCTGCCTCGTGTAAAGACGGAGATTGAAGCTATGAAGAACCTCAGCCATCAGCACGTGTGTCGCCTTTATCATGTCATTGAGACGAACAGCAAGATATACATGGTGCTTGAGGTACGTGTGTGTTTTGACTTGGTCGGTTAGTCGTCATGTGGTTTACAGTGTTATTGCCTGTATAGTGCAGTACAGCGTGCCCAGCCATCCGTGTCCGTCCTGTCTATAATACTTGCGTACATCTTTAGGTCTGTCCCGAACCTTTTCCAGTGATCTGCATTGGAGCTAAATCTAATTTATTAGATGATGTGGGTTGTGATGCGTCTGATACAGTTCTGATTCTTTCCATCATTGTGCTCTATTTACATCTCTGCCAAAGGACGTTATCCTGCAACAAGCTTAAATGTCTGCATTGTGGAACTATTCTAAAGTGAAATATGTGGCATTGGTATTCGTCTGTCTCCTTTTTTGAAAGGCAAAATTGGGTTGTACAAAAATCCAAATATTTGTATTTGTAAAGCCACCAGACCTGATTAAGGCGGGGCTGATATTGACAGTTACAGTACTGTGCCAGAGTCTTGTTTAAAACTACTTCTTGGCAGTAAGTGCGTTCGTTTTATTTCATTAAAAATAGTCAATAATATTAGAATGAATACAAATAAACATTCAGAAAAGGTAACCATTTTTTGTTTTCTGTTCTGTCAAGTTATTGGTATGGATGTTGGGTAGGAGAATACAGTTAGAAGAGCACAAGCTTGGTTCCTGACTTCTGCTGCATTCTAACCATCGCATGGTTTTGCTCCATTCCCTTAGTAGCACAACTGTACAAACTTAAAAAATATTTATATTTAATTAAGGAGATGAACAGGTATTGATTAGTCCATATATGAAGACTAAGATGCAAAGCCAGCCTGTTTTAAATTCATTGTTTTTTAATGTAGAAAACCTATTCATTTTGAAACATCTGCCTATGCAGCCTGTAGCACCTGAGCTCTGCCAGTTTACACTGGACTTGCAGGGAGTTTTTCTGCTTTTATTCAGCACAATACAGGGCTGCCAACCAGAACACAGCTCATTTGCATATACCAGCCTTACAGGCGCAATCACAAAAAAGATTGTTTTATTCAGTGCGATAAAGAGAAGTGGGAAAATGAATTATCACTATTTTTGGATCATAAAACAGAGTAAGTGGACTTATGACTAAAGATGTGGAATATGGGTTCTTTAAAGGGTGGGACTTTCTCCGGACACAGACGTGTTGTTTTTCCACCAGTCCACTGTCTCCTCTTGCTTTGTAATGTTTCTGCATGAAAAAATTTTTATTGTTTTTGTTTATTTGTATGATAACATTTCTTTAAGCATTTGTTTGCTAAAAAAAAAAAAAAAAAGTCCAGCTAATTAACTTTACATGCCGTTTTTTTGGGCGCCGAAGATGTTTGCACGGTACTGTACATTTATCTTTCTCTCTTTTTCAGTACTGTCCTGGAGGAGAGCTGTTTGATTATATTGTAGCCAAAGACCGGCTATCTGAGGAGGAGACTCGAGTGTTCTTTCGTCAGATCGTTTCAGCTTTGGCCTACGTCCACAGCCAGGGGTACGCCCACCGTGACCTCAAGCCGGTATGTCAGCCCGATCTCCATGTTGGAGCTTACTGCATTTTAAAAATGGATTTATTTATTCATTTTTTTTTGAAGAATGCTTTTTCTTGGATGTAATGCTTGTCTGTACTCGTATTACCCTTAGGAAAACTTGCTGATTGACGAAGATCACAACCTGAAGTTGATTGATTTTGGCCTCTGCGCCAAACCAAAGGTTTGTTTTCATCTTTAGGCTTTGGTGCGTACTCCTGATTAACAGCCAGGCAAGGCGTAGCTAACGTATAGGCATTTTAAACGTCAGAAATAAGAGACTGACGACGTGTGTTAGGATTATTTAAAAAGTCAGTCGCTCCCCAGTCCATACAGACCATATACGGAAACTCGGCTGCAAAACCAGCTCCTTTTGAGTCTGTTGTTTTCTCGATCTCACAAAAACCAACTTTATTTAGATTATTTTCCAAAGAGCCGCCTGTTCAGCCTGCAGCAGTTTAGCTCTGCCAATTTGCATGAAAGTTACAAGCCGTGTTTCAGCCTGGACTGCTTTTTTGGAGGGAATGTGTAGTTCATTATCTGGTTATAAAGTGACAATATGTTGACTCTGTTTAGCATTTTTCACAAAGAAGATGCCAAAGCTCACCCTCTTGTTTTCTACTGGCTGGCATTCCTGAGATTCGCAAATCGATGCGGTTAAAGTTCACACAGATCATCTCAAAATTCACTACCGCTCACAAATAATTGTTTTGCGTTCTTGCGTCCTTCACCATTCAATTAATGTGGCTTTTCACCAGGCAGATTTTACTCACATTTGGTGTGACTGCGACTTAAGGCATAGTACAGGGCAGCCAATCAGAACAGAGCTCATATACATATCATTTTTACACTCTGTTTAGTTCTAAGGGATACACAGATATTGGAAAATGATTATAAAATGAATTTGCTTATTTTTTAGTGCATTAAACCACACAATGGTTTTAAATGGACTTACCCAATACTTACTGGTACTGGTTAATGAAAGCATTCTTGGATTATTGAGACATTTGGCTTTTTAAAATACTATGTTGTGCTGTAGGGCGGTTTGGGTTATGAACTGATGACCTGCTGTGGAAGCCCAGCCTACGCAGCTCCAGAACTCATCCAGGGCAAGTCATATATTGGTTCTGAGGTAAGAATAAATTTTTAATTTCCTTTTTTACTGGGCCTGGGCGATAGGGTGATGTAATTGGATATCGTTAATAATTGACGAGTAACTCAGTGGTGAAGCCCAGATAGCAATAATCGCTGTTTTGGGACAAATTTACTGTTGAACAGTGCATATTTTGAGAAGTTGAGGTTCATGTTTCTCTAAGAAATGTGTGGTCGCGTGTCCCAATAGTCAGTTTTCTTCTGTTTACAGGAGAGAGAGAGAGAGAGAGAGAGAGAGAGAGAGAGAGAGAGAGAGAGAGAGAGAGAGAGAGGGAGAGATGGAGAGATTTATTAAACTGCCTGTTAGTTTTCTCTGCTATGTACTTTGATGCTGCTTCTCTACCCTCTACTCATTTTAGATGACATTATGTTCATCTTACGGAGCCCCTAAGGCACATGTGGTAGGCTACAGACTTCACAGGCCAAAACACTGCAGACTTCAGCACACTGCCTCATTAGACACTCCCAATTCAGCTTAGTAAATAGCAAGGACTTCATTAGCTGCGTTTAGAGCGGTAGATGAGGGTAAACGCTAATGTTCACAGCAGTTTGGCCCAGAAGGTCCCCAGTTTGACATGCCTGTCTTAAGGTGACATGATTATTTTTTAATATTGAAGCCACGTGGTGACAAACCTAACTTCTGACTTTAATATATTAGTTTGTGGCCTCACCTTATTAAACGGTTATCACCGTGTCTCCTTAGATGCTCCGTATTATGTTAAGTACCTAGAACTAAGAGTAAATGTTGCGCTTTGGAACCTGCTTCAGTGTGACTCGCTGCAGTAAATCAACTTTTTTTTTATATACGAGATCATCTGTGCCGTTATGGATCGAGCCCTCCAAACTGGAACCTCTTCAGATTGTAAAAAGGGCAAAACAAAAGTGTAGTTTACACCCAGCTTAACCTGACCTTTATTTCTCTTGTTTACTCTGTATTTCAGGCAGATGTTTGGAGTATGGGTGTGCTGCTGTTTGCTCTTCTCTGTGGCTACCTCCCATTTGATGACGATAACTGTATGGTCCTCTACAGAAAAATCACAGTAGGTTTTAGTCCTCACTGAGCTGATTCGTACTTTGTAATTTTGAAGTAGTTTTAAAAAGGGATCTCCTCCAATTTTTCAAAATATCTGTATAATTCAGTGGAGATGTAAACAAAGATGTAAACATCTGATGAGAGAAATGTGCTGACTCTGATGTCTACTGCAAAAATATAGCCATTTTATTTATTCAAAGGTTCCAGTGAACCTACACATGTCTTCTGAGGTTTTTTAGATGTAGTGCTGATGATGGTAAAATAGTGGTCAATCTGAAAAAGATCCGTTTTTGTTGGGTACCGGTTTGTCTCACAGTGGCTTGCATGCATCTCTCCACCAAGAATGGATTACAAAATGAATAATATTTAGGCCAGAACATTCTCAAGCTTTATTTAAAGTAATGTCTTGAGCTGGAGCCTTTAGAGCAGATGTCTGGTTCCCGTCACCTCCACTCGGAACTGTTCTCTCAGCAAGTTTCTCAAGAACTGAGCGTTTTAGATCAGACCACTCTGAATGGCTTTGTTTACATTTCAGTGATTGAGTCAATTACATGTTTAGGGGAAAAAACAACAGTACAGTTCTTTGTTAAGGTCAGTACGATCTGCGTATGTGACTTGCTTTGCTTTGTGTTTCTTCAGAAAGGCCATTATGACAACCCCCGCTGGCTCTCTCCTGGTAGCGTACTGCTCCTAAACCAAATGATGCAGGTGTGTAGTATGAGAGTGTAAGAGTGAGCGTGACCATTTACACTGATCTCTGGGCTGTACTGTGTTTCTCTTCTGAGGAGTCCGACTGTGGTTCGCATGTTTGCCCTGTAGGTGGAACCAAAGAGGCGTTTGACGGTGAGGCAGCTGCTGGACCATCCGTGGGTGATGAAGGGCTACAGCAGTCCCGTGGAGTGGCACAGCACGCGCCCGGTGACAGTTACACTCTGTATACGTGTTATTACAGGATGTACATTCATTCATTTTAATATTAATGTGTCCTTGATAGTTAATGAGCAGAACACTACGGTGAACAACTACAGGTTGATATCAGCGTATCAAAAACTGATCTTCTCACTGCAGTTACACCTCATTCCAGTCAGTACTGCACAGGTTTTGTGTTTGACATAAGTAATGTAGTCAAATATAGAACCCACATATTGAATGTACAGCATAAGCTGTATTGCATGTTGGCACATAAGACCTATTACAGGCTTATTATACAGATTTATACAGATTTTATGCTCTCGCTGGAAAGCATTCAGTGCAATATTTAACATGCATTATTATTATTATTTTAAATCAGATCTTCTGTATTAGATTACTGATCCAGAAACAGTTTTATTTTTTATAATATTGAATGGTTATTCATTTTTCATCATCAGGAAAAAAGCCTCAGCAACGTAATTTTTTCAGCATTTAGTTTGCGTATTTTACCTGTATTCCAGCTTCCATTCTTATCAGGATACCCTTTTTGGGAAGTCTTCAGGAATATTTTTCCACACCTCCAAAGTTCAGTCTTAGAAGCTGGTTGTTTTTTCTGCTTGTCACAGTCAGAGTAAAAACACATACAGTGATGTTGAGATGTTGCAAGTTTTGTTTTGTCTGCCTAGTTAAACAGAAACGCCTGTGAATGTTTTCAGATCGGAAGAAAAAGTGGAGCTTGATTTTCTGCTCTTGCTCGAAAATGAAAGCTTTACGTGCTGTTTATCTGATGGGGACAGTTTTGGAGGTCTACCAGGTCTCGTATGGGCTTTTTTTTTTTTTTTTCCCCCAGGATGTTTTAGAAACTTATATTTTCCTTGGTGTTTCTCATTTTCTCAGAAAAACCTACTGAAAACTGAAGACCTTAACGACTGCCTTGGCTGGAAATTGAATAAATGAAGGGTGGTCTCTGACTTCTGCACAGTGCCTTACATGCCATTTTGATTTATTTTTTTAATTAATTTATTTTTTTACACAGATTATCGGTTAGAAAACCCTGAGCCTGTTGTAATTATGACATTTTGATCCAATTTACCAGTAGGAGCGAAAGTGCCATTCCTGAAATTCCTTAATTTTTAATTTTATACCAAAAATGTGAACAACATTAAAAAAGCCAAACCAAACCAAGAAGTAAATCTACACACAGAGTAATACCTGTGGTTATTGTGAGAAGGTGTCAGTACTCAGGAGAGGACGGGGTCATGACAGTAATGAATCATTAATGTTGAAATCATTCAATGTTGTGTCCTCCATTGTTCCTGAAGTTCTTCAGGCTTTCATAAAGCTTCAGTTTTTCATGTGCAGTATTGATTTAATAAAAGAGCCCAATAGTGATCTCTGCATCGCTTTGTTGAATCGGTAGGAGCGTCATCGCAGGAGACCTTTATTGATTCCTGCTGACCTTTCATACGTTTTCCATTGATTGCGTCTGTAACCCATGAGCTCAGATGTGGCGTATGCTATTAAACATGAATGAGGTTTAGTACATGGGGGCGTTTGCAGCCTCCACACATTTGCATTCCAAAAATTCCTCATAGACTAGTTATCAGACTCGATTTTGAGGTTTAAGTTTGGTCAGTGGAATCCATCCATGTGAGGGCATCGCTGAGATTGAAGTATATGTAGCGTAGTCGTATTTAGGAGTCAGTAATGCAATAATAAGACTCTCGATTAATCACTTTTTATTATTATTACAAAAATTGCTGATTAAAATGTGTCGTTGCAGTGAATCAGCAGTGATTAGTTGGCAGTTTTTGTGACGCCAGTGTATATTTTAAGCAGAAACAGAGCCCATATACAAATAAACCCATTTACAATACTGTGCGAAGGTCAGAGACCACCCTTTAAAATTTAAACCATTTAAAACAGCCGCCAAGTACAAGTGATTCATTTTTCAGTAAATATTTCTGAGGAGATTAGATGATAATCCACTTGCACAATGGAGTGAATAAATAAAAAAATAAACAAAAGAAGAATTTCATTAACTGGACTCCTAACATCCTCCTGCAAGACCTGGTAGATCCTCAAAACTGTCCCCCAGCAGATAAACAGGACTTTTTGAGAGACAGGAGAAAATCAAGCTCCACTCATATCCACAGGTGTTGCTGTCCATCCTTCCACTGTGAGGAGACGACTCAGCACTATGAAAGGATGTGTAGCTGAAATAAACAAAGTAGTAATTGGGGAAATCAAACAAATGCTGCTGCTATTCTCAGAACAACGGACTGACCACCGAGTCCAGACCTCACCATCACTCAATGTGTTTGGGATTACTCGGATCATGAGAAGGAGGGAATGCAACCAACTTTTAAGACTGAACTTTGGAGGTGTGGAAAAACATTCCTGCAGGTTGTGTAAAGGCAAAGTGTAGACATACTAAATACTGAAAAATGGGATATTATATTTAGTTAATAAGTCATGCGTGTCATGTTCTTTTAAATATATTTGGTCTCACTTTTGCAAAGTACTGCATATACTTTTTTTTTTTTTTTTTTTTTAACCACAGTGTCTTTAAATATACTTTTAATCCAGCCTTTTTAAAACCTTCCTACTTTTTCTTTTTCCTGAACATTGGAATCTTTGAGACACAGTACGTGGTTCTTCGTTGTTCAGTTGCGTCTATTTTTGTTTGAGCTTTTTGAAAAAGTAGATTTCTTGATAAATAGAATAATCAGTAGATTACTGCATGCAAGTACTATGTATGTAAAGTCTTTGTAGAGTAATGACCTTAATGACCTGTGGATCTGTACTTATGTGTGTCTGTTTGTGTCAGTTGGGTCACATAGATGAAGACTGCATCACTGAGATGGCTGTGTCGTTCAAACAGTCCAAGCAGAGAACCGTCCAGCTGGTGTCAGAGGTAAAATCAGTGCAATTCGCAAACATGCAGCACCTCCAGAGGGTCCCTTTTACACATGGGTCCCATTTACAACAGATCCGGTGTAATAAAGGCATAAAATGTAGACATAAGGGCTGAAAGATGAACCGTTTTTCCATGAAAATCACACGAGTTGCAATTTTTTTGGTCGTAGCTTGGGGGCTTATAACCCAATAACAGAACTTATAAGAAGTAACCAAATGTGACATCACAACTGCAACTAACAAGTCGGCTGGTGCACTACATTAAGTGTTCAAGCTTCAAGCTAGAGGAACTGGATTTCCTGGTGTTCTTGGTCAAAAACCAGGCCTTGACTTTATTTTGTAGAAAGCTGTTTTCTTCTAATCATTCAGCTCTACTAAGAACTGAATACTGAGAATTGTGGCTTATATTTAGTTAATAAAGAGTCTTCAGTGTTATCTTCTTCTTAAATATGTTTAGTCTCACTTTTTTGCGAAGTCATGTATGTCGAAATTCCGGGTATGCCTTTGTTAGCTGTTCCTGGAAGTGGCTACCTTCTGGTTACACTCCCATAGAGGCCAGATCTGAGAAGGGCTGATGAAATTGCAAATGCTGGCACCTGTTCTTCTGTTTTAGCTAGTGAGCTCTTCAGTTCAGATATTTTGGCCGGAGGCTTTGGACTGTTGCCCTACCATTCCAAATAGGTTTCGACACTGTATTGAATGCATAGTTATAAAAATTCTTCTCAACTACATTGGAAATGATTTAACCACAACCGTTGTTTTCGTTAAACGGTAGAAAGTTGTCGATGTGTTTGAGACAGTCAGCTGCGTTGTGCAGTAAGGCCTTATTTATTTCTAACTAGACTGAATCCATATGGGTTTGATTTCTTCACTATTACTCAGAAGATGGCAATGAATAGTTGTGCCCAAAATCTAACTGTGCACCTCATTTTACTCCAAATGCCTCCAAAACTGTTTTCCCTGATATTTATGGACCACTAGATGGCAGTAAAGCATTACTAACCAGATCATGCTGAAGAACTCCACCGTTCTCCTTTTTTCTACCAGGGACAATCCCGTTTAATAGTAACTGGTTCAATCAAGAGTTCCGCGATTGGGCATTATGGTTAAAATAGACTTTTAAAAAATATTTTTAATAAGCATTCTATGTTAGTCTTTTTTCCACAGAGATGTAATTCCCGTCTATTTTGAGATTAATTCAAGTCTTTGTGTGCGTTTAGTGGAAGTATGACCACACCACAGCCATGTATCTGTTACTGCTGGCTAAGAAGCAACGTGGCAGGCCAGTGCGGCTCAGAGTGGACGTTCCAGTGCAAGACCTTGCCTGCTCCCCTCTGCAAGAAATACAGGTACGATTACCTTCATTTACACCGTCATACTGGATTAACTGTTCACATAACACTTAAAGCAAGCTCCACCTGCTTTTTGGTGAGCTTGGACCACCATGTTCATTTAGACAATTGATTGTCATCTGCAGAGTTATCACACTATGCATGATCAAAATTCACTTAGGGTGTACTGTATCTGAGTGTTACAGTGCTTTACCCTATAGTAGGGGTGGGGTATATAGCACAGACCCAGGCATTATGATTGGTTTGGGTGCATAAACACACACAAGGGAGGAAATGTAGGATACGGGCTGGTTATTTTGTTAACATGCTACAAAATGACGCAGACTGGATTTGTATTTAAAGCTAGATCTCTCCACAGTTTGATGGGTTGTGTAGGATTGCAGTATTCACTGAAATACAGAAGACATTAAATCTCAGCTCATCTCACTGAGAAATCTCATTGTCTTTTACTAGCACAGCTGTCACAGCTGCCTGAAAAGTGATTCTCTGCTCTGAATATTTTGCTGTTCGGTGATTTTGAGGCGTGTGTGTGTGTGTGTGTGTGTGTGTGTGTGTGTGTGTGTGTGTGTGTGTGTGTGTGTGTGTGTGTGTTTTCTCACAGTTGAAGAAGAGTCTGCATTTTAATGAGGATGATGACGATGACTATGATGATGATGATGGTGTGCACCGGGGCTCCATGGTTTTCCCTGCCGATTGCTACGACGACGACAACGCGTGGATCCCCCTAACGCCCAAAAGCACACAGACTGCACACACTCCACGCACAGTAAGTGCAATCTTAACACACACAAACGCCCAAAATCATCCTGTCTTGTGCTGTGTTAGTGAACTGGCGTTCACCTGTGTGTTTTATCTGTCGTTATGCTTTTGAGAAGGTTATATTTATAACCCTCACGATGCGACTAAACAATTTACAGCACAGTATTCACTAATAAACACTTCCTTCATCACTGTGTGAGATTTTGTAGTTATAGCTGAAGAACAATAATTAGTCCTGTACTTTTGGCTTGTGTGAGTATAGTTCCAGCTTGATGCTGCAGGGTGAAAATGTCAGAGGTGTGGACATTTCACTGTTTCAATAGAGAACAATAAAACTGCACTTGTAACGAAAGTTCTGAGTGTGTACAGTGAAAGGGGAGATAACGAAACCAAAAAGAACAGTTTTTGTAATTTGGCTGCTTTTTGCCCCAGTTCTGTTATAGAAGGATGATTCCTTGCAACACTAACTGAAGAAAGCTGCCAGACTTTCTGCCAATAGTCAAAATTCTGGCTAACAAATGAGTGACCTGAAATATGAGGCAGGTAGAGCCAGTCATTTTTTCAATTTTTTTATTATATTGATAACCAACTATCATAAGTTGACCGTGTGCATATTTGCCAAAAGGTGATATTTTTTATTTTTGGTCAAAGCGAAATTTGCTAAAATGTCATATTCTGGAGACTTCAGTGGAGAAGACGAGTTCTGAATGGATTCTCTACATTTCTTTCAGTAGTCTAATCCAGGGATGTCCAATCTTATCCAGCAGTATATCCTCATTTTCAAACTACCTAACCCTGCAGACTGCAGAGGGAGGAAAGAAGATTCTAGTGCCCCCTATTGGCCCATATAAAGAGCATCTGTGAAGACCATGTCAATACATCTACACTGTTTCTTGAAGAAGAAAAAAAAATCATGTGTGGGCTCCAGGTTTATTCAGAGCTTCATAAAACCTGTCAGCAGTCATACATGTTGTGTTTCAAGAGATTTCGCATTTCGACGTGCTCAAATTTAAAGAAATACATTTTAATAATAATTTTCAGGTTTTTGTGTAATGCTGTTTCCCAGAGATGTGTAGATGATCCCTATGTCTGGTTAGTGTAGTGGGTAACACCTCTGCCTTCTACACTGCAGACTGGGGTTCAATCCCCACCTGGGTCAGCACCCTACGTTATACCAATAAGAGTCCTTGGGCAAGACTCCTAACACCACCTTCGCCTACTTGTGTAAAAAAAAAAAAAAGATCAAATTGTAAGTCGCCCTGGATTAGAGCGTCAGCCAAATGCCATAAATGTAAATGTTTAGGTTCTGCAGACTTGCAAAACTTATAAACTGCAGTCAGAAGTTGATACACTGAGCTTAAATATGGTAAAATGGCTTGGCACTCGAAGGGCCACAATTTTTATAGTTATTATATAGGTAGCTTTAGTCCTTAAATCTGTGGCTGAGCCATGTTCTCAGCAGTAGTAAAATACTTCATATACGCACACCAAAGCGCTCACACAGCAACTGAATTCTGTATTAATGCAACAAGATATTAAAAAAGTAGTGCTTATATGAACCATGGAATATAGGACTGGCAGGTAGGGCAGGCATCAGTGTGTACATGAAGCAATCAGCCCACAAACATATTAAACCTTCACTACATCAGAACCAGGTTTTGTTCAAACTGAGGGGCTAGAAAGGTGACAAAATAACTGGAACATATAACGATGAGCTACTGAATCTTCTGTATACTGGAGTTGTTTACCACTCATCTCTTGACTACATTAAAGCATACAAAGTAGATGCCAGTAGATGATCGGTGCTAGCTCAGAAAGTGGTCCTCACCACCACTGTTTAAGCTGCAGCTTAGTAGATCTCTTAGATAGAATACCCTGTGGCACCTTCATGCATGCGATTTAAAAACGCTCCTCAACTTGAATAATAAACCTGCCTATTCAGAAAGAAACTGGTGTTTACTGGAAATGAAATAAATGTACGTTTTAACTGGTAGCACTGGTTGAGCAGGTGTTTGTCGAGTAACAGTATATCAGTTAATCAGTTACATCCCTAGTTTTAACCCGTCTTACACTCACTTTGGTATTTTGGAATTGCAAAAAAAAAAAATCCTGAAATGTTTGGTTATTAGTATTAATGTTATTTATCAGTTGCCATCATCAAACTAGACAATTCCATATTGGTGCATGCCTAATTTTATTCCTCCCCCCCCCCCCCCCCCCCCCCCCCAGAAACCCCCCTATCAGTCATCTGAAAAGAGGCAAGGCGAGGTAGGCCAGTCCCCCGTCATTGACCAAAGGAAGCCACGCCCACGGAACACAGAGAAACGTGAGCGCACCAGAGAGAATAAAGAGAATTTAACAGTGTCCAGTCGAGACGGGAACGGGTTTGCTCTGCCAGCTCCTGTAACTCCAGTGTCCAGCAGGAAAGGACGGCCCAACAAAACAGCTCAGTCTACACCCGTTAACAACAACATCATACATACAGCTGAAACACAGAGAGGTGAGTGCGGTCAGAGCCCGAGAACTGTGAGCTCAGCTCTTCAAACTGTCTGTGCCCCACCAGCAAAGAACTCACTCTCTCACTCGCCCACTCTCTCACTCGCTCACTCGATCGCTCACTCACTCGCTCACTCTCTCGCTCGCTCGCTCGCTCACTCTCTCGCTCGCTCACTCTCTCGCTCTCTCGCTCTCTCACTCGCTCACTCTCTCACTCACTCTCTCACTCGCTCGCTCGCTCGCTCGCTCTCTCGCTCTCTCACTCGCTCACTCTCTCACTCGCTCACTCTCTCACTCACTCTCTCGCTCACTCACTCGCTCACTCTCTCACTCGCTCACTCTCTCGCTCTCTCACTCGCTCACTCTCTCACTCTCTCACTCACTTGATCGCTCACTCTCTCACTCACTCGATCGCTCACTCTCTCACTCGCTCACTCTCTCGCTCGCTCGCTCACTCGCTCGCTCGCTCACTCTCTCGCTCGCTCGCTCACTCACTCACTCGATCGCTCACTCTCTCACTCACTCGAACGCTCACTCGCTCACTCTCTCACTCACTCACTCGCTCACACTCTCGCTCGCTCGCTCTCTCACTCACTCGATTGCTCACTCTCTCACTCACTCGATCGCTCACTCGCTCACTCTCTCACTCACTCGCTCGCTCACTCACTCGCTCACTCTCTCACTCGCTCACTCTCCCACTCGCCCACTCTCTCACTCGCCCACTCTCTCACTCGCCCACTCGCTCGCTCTCTCACTCGCTCGCTCGCTCACTCGCTCGCTCACTCTCTCACTCGCTCACTCTCCCACTCGCTCACTCGATCACTCGCCCACTCTCTCACTCGCTCACTCGATCACTCGCTCATTCGATCACTTGCCCACTCGTCCACTCGCTCACTCGCCCACTCGCTCACTCTCTCAGAACAGACTTCAGTAGATTTCAATTTAAATCATCAAATATCAGGAATAGCAAATGAGGAGTACAGAAGGAATGAAATGAAACCCTTTTCCTCCCTTTTTTCTCACCAAATGTAGCAAACACTTAATCCTTCTCTCTTTTCTTTCTCTTTCTCTTCATTTCCCTTTTCTTTCTTTATTTAGCTTCTTCTCTTTCACTCTCTCCCTTTATTCTCTTTTTTCCCCCCTTTTCTTCTAAATCATTTTATCTGTCTCGCACTTCTCTAACTGATTTTCTGAGCGCCTCATTGACACTCTGCACTGGTCACACCACCATTGACTCTGCCTCCACGGTAATCTCATTTAGCCGAAGAGTGGTCTTTTCTAAATTTACCGCATTGTGTTGCATGTCATAATTATCGTTATGATCTCGAGGTGCTCTGGAGTTTTCCAATTATGAGAGGAGGAAGAAAAGCAGCAAAATGAAAAATCACACAACAAAAGCAATTAGGTTGTTTTATCAGCAGGAGTGGTAATACGAAATGACTGGTTATTAATACGGTGGGAGATATCAGCTCTCTTGAGATGCTATGTTTTTATTATTCTCGCTCTCTCGCTCTCTCGCTCTCTCTCGCTCTCTCTCACTCTCTCTCTAATGTGGCTATAACTTGAACATATTAACTGCCTCCCTTTTAAATGTACGCACCTGCTGTCTAATTTGATTACGTTCTTAGGTAATAGCCAGCAATTCACGTTGTCAGTCAGTGGTCTTTCTTCTAGTGTGTCTTGAGCCGTTATGATTACTTGATTAAGCTCAGTTGCTTGTTCTTTAAAAAAAATGTACCTTTTTGATAAATGAGGGTGATTAATTGGCAGCGTGCATGATGATAATGCTTATTTTTAATTGTCACTTCTACACACCTTTTAAATGCATTTTTGCCAAATAATATTTTTTAGATATTTTTTTATAGTGACCCACTAAAATTTCAGCCAAAAGTGAAAATAGGCCAGAAGAAAGATTAAATAGGAGCACAGCAAAGTGCCAAAGTTTGAACACATTCCAAATGATTTGAGGGCTAATCAAAAATAAATAGAGTTCATATAGTCAGTCAGTATAGGCAACGTTCAATCCGTTGAAGTGGCAGGAGATCAGCAGTGGGTGGAATAAAGTTGGCTGTGTGAAACTATTTCACTATTTCTACAAGGAACGTTAGAGGGCTGATTCATAAGCACTGCTCATGACGAGAACTTCTCCAGGGATTGTTGTGTTTTTAAGTGTTATTGTTTATAATATATATTTACATATTTGTTATTTAGTTTTACCTTATATTTTATGTTTATGAAGTTGGCTACCTATTCTCCAGCTACCTATTCGGATGTGTTCGTTCCACCTTAAATGGAGCAGCAGTATGTTATGTTTAGTAAGTTTATTCCAAAGCATGCGTAAAATTAAAAAAATTAAAATACACACACAAACACACGGAGCAGGCATAACATTATGACCTTGTTTCTGCGCTCACTGTCCACTTTATCAGCTCCACTTACTGTATAGCTGCACTCTGTAGTTCTACAGTTACAGACTGTAGTCCATCTGTTTCTCTGGTACTTTGCTAGCCCACTTTTACCCTGTTTGTCAGTGGTCAGGACGCCCATGGACCCTCACAGAGCAGGTAGTATTGTACCTCCCTACTATTTGGTGGTGAATCATTTTCAGCACTACAGTAACACTGATGTGGTGGTGATGGTGTGTTAGTGTGTGTTGTGTTGATACGAGTGGATCAGACACGGCACTGCTGCTGGAGTTTTTAAACACTGTCCACTCACTGTCCACTCTATTAGACACTCCTACCTTATTAGTCCTTATAGAAGTAGAGACAACAGCTCATCTGCTGCTGCAGTTTGTGTTGGTCATCCTCTGGTCCTTCATCAGTGGTCACAGGACACTGCCCACAGGACACTGCCCACAGGACACTGCCCACAGGACACTGCCCACAGGACACTGCCCACAGGACGCTGCCCACAGGACGCTGCCCACAGGACGCTGCCCACAGGACGCTGTGGGCTGGATATTTTTGGTTGGTGGACTATTCTCAGTCCAGCAGCGACACGGAGGTGTTTAAAAACTCCAGCAGCACTGCTGTGTCTGATCCAACACTTTTTGGTAGTAGAGTCCCCCTATAATCTCCTGAGTCCGAGAGTCCCCCTATGTTTGGTTATCGAGTCCCCTTTATGGAGTTGCCTTTTCGGTCCTGGAGTCTTCTTCTATTCAGTTGGCTCTTCAGTCTTATAGTCCCCCTGTGCTTGGTTGTAGAGTCCCCCCCCATATTGAGTCACCTTTTCGGTCCTAGAGTCTTCCTCTATTCAGTTGTCTCTTCAGTTCTAAAGCCACCCTCTGTTCTGTCGTCTCATCAGTCCTAGAGTCCCAAATGTTTGTTCGTCTCTTTGGTCATAGACCCCCCCACCCCCCCACCCCCTCCAAACGGACCCTCAGAAAAACAAGATTAGATTGTAAACGAACTTGTAATGCTCAGTTCTTAAGTAAAGAAAATAATTCTCTATAGAACCTGGAACACTCAAAGAACCCTTTGCATGAATAAGGGTTCTTTAATCAAGAAATGGTTCTGAAGACGAATGTGTTGTAGATGGTTTTATATAAAACCCTTTTGGAAAGGGTTCCACTGTTGTTACAAGCCAAAGAACCTTTTTTGATACTATAACGACCACTTTTTGCTAAGAGTGTAAATATTGCACTTTTGTTTATACGGTTTCTTTTAAACGATTCATGCTAATTATTCTTTTATTCTAGTTGACTTTCAAATACAACGGTGGAAATGACAAGAAAAAAGCCTTGAAATGGTCTAAAATAGCTTTTGTTTTTTTTATTGTTGTTTTTTCTTTTTTAATTCTGTGTCTTATCATGCAGCAACAACAATACAGTGTGAAATTTGCACATCGTTACACCTCTTTATTCTCTGAAATGATGGCCGACAGACATTCCGGTTTGTTTTGAGTTATGCAATCTTCTCAAACTGAGTTTCACAGAGGAAAACGGATATTGAATTTGGAAAGTTGGGTGTAAAGTGACGCTCATGAGGTCCGATGGCGAGTGGAACTGAGTGAGTGAGCGTCAGGGGATTTCTCTCCGCTCTATTTCCCAACATTCACTGTGTCCACCTCGTTACTGTCACACACTCCCTCCTCTCACACTGAAACAGACAGGAACCCACCAGGGAGCGCGTGTGTGTATGTGTGTGTCTGTGTGTGAGGGAGTGTGTGAGAGAGAGAGACAAATCCCGAGGTGCGCACTGACAGGTGTATATGTCACTTTTCCCACTGCTGGCTGTTGCGCGTAGCATGTAGTGACACATGTTTGTCCTGTGTGTGTGTGTGTGTGTGTGTGTGTGTAGAATCGTCCCACAGGAGGGCAGCGGAGCAGCAGCAGAGTGGTCAGCAGGGAGGAGTGGAGATCCTGGTCTTGAGTCCAGAGAGAAGGTACACTCAGAAAAAAGTGTGATGGTAAAGATAAAACCGTGCAGTTATTGGCAGTGAATGAAAAACAGGCTGGAAGTTCAAGTGTGTTATACTACTGTGCAGAAGTCAAAGACCACCCTGGTCATGGTCTCGAGGGAAAAACAGCAAATTTTTCAGCACAAGAGGAAGAAAAGAAAAAACATATTTACAGAAAATGACACAAAGGTATGAAAGGCCAAAAGAGCAAATGAAATATTTAAGCCGTTGTCATTACCACACGTTACCTTGGTAGGACTATTTTCATGTCCTGATAAAGAGGCTTAGAGTAAATGGCATTCATTTTGCTGCGATACTGATTCAACTAACACAAGATCTTGAGAAAACAAAAGAAAACCAATTAAAATAACATGCTGATCTCGCTTCTCAGTTTTTTTTCATTGTCCACCCTTTGCCTTTATTATAGTTTGCCCTCTTTTGTCAGTTTTCCAAAGAAATCTGCAGAGAGAGTTTTCTGCATGCCCAAAGTTCAGTCTTAGAAAGTGGTTGCATTTTCAGTTAATCCCAGTGTTAAGGTCTCGGCTCTGAAGGGGTTCAGAGAACAGCACAGCGTTTTTGATTGATTTGCCGAGGTCCTTTTATACCAACAAAATGTAGTTCAGCTATGTTGGGCGTCTTCAAACTTTTGCCTACGACTGTACATGCCAAGTAATACTTCTTTAGAGTAATAGCACGCTGTAAACTTGTGCTACAGCTGCCTATTAGGGTGTAAGATCATGATTCGCAGACATGCTGAAAAACCTGGAAATTTGGAGACCAATTTTCCAGTCACGGAAAACTCCAAGAAAATAAACGTTAATTAAATGTCCTGGGAATATTAGTGGATCCTGGAAAAGAGAAGTTTGACTGTTAACCCACAGACGAAGCACATTTTCAGCTCCTGGTGCCCATTTCGGAAATACTTGTTGGCGTTTGGGGTTCTACAGTGTTGCATGTGGGCAGATGCAGGAGTAGTTTGTGCGAAGGTGTCTGTACATCTTAGTGTACAGCACAGGTATTTGCCACAATGCGACACAAGCCTTTACATTTCCCATGTTGCTCAGGTCACGCTCTCTGGACATGGCGGGTTGCCAGCTTGACAGCGGGCAGAAGCGTAAAGCAGGGAAAGTGTTTGGCAGTCTGGAGAGAGGCCTGGACAAAGTCATCACCATGCTGACCCCGAGCAAGAAGAGAGGCCTGCGGGATGGACCGCGCAGGATAAAGGTTTGATTTCAGCGCTTTGTTGCTAATCCCCCCAGTGTCTTTGCCTGCGATGCATACACACATGGCAAGCATGCAACGCTTTCCAATGCAAAGCGGTAATTTAGCCTAAAATCACCTGTACACAGTTAGTCCACTGTTCAGCTGAGCAGTCTGCTTTTGTCATTTTATATAAATAACTGTATTATACAGCGTCTGAAACCACATGAGCACATCTGAGGTGTGTGTCTGATGATTAGGCAGGCATTTAGCAAGATGCTAATTGGTGGGTAGATATTGCCTACATAGCCTCTTGGCTCCAGTTCATGAAACAGACATGTTTTAGCTGGTTCACTACAACAGTGCGAAGAGGACAGTCGTGTAGATTCATTTTTTTATATTAAGTCTTGCTTAATGCTTTATTTTCTTCATAATTTGTTCTTTTTCTTCTTAATGTTATTATAATTATTGATCATCATTTATTGCCATTTGTTTATTTTTTACTTACTGGCTTATTAGTTTTTGTTTTCATTTTCAGTCCTGCCTTTTTTCTGTCTGACTTTTCTCAGGTCTCGTCGGCTCCTCAGTGTTTTTTATGAAACTCAGTATTTGTCTGTATGTGACTTTTGAAGCACTTACGGTAAACCTGCGTATTAAGGGAGTGCACAGTTGGTTTTGAAGACTACCGAAATCGTCACCTAATAACACATGCATAAGCATTGAATAACGCCTTTATAAGCAACACTGGAAAGTGTATGCACTTCTGCTGTAATCGCGATAGGGCATTAAATGTGTTATAGGTCAATTTACATTGTGACAGACAGAAAAGTGAACTCTTCATCTACAGGGATCAAACTACTAAATGTAGTGTGTTTCTTCAACTTTTAGTGCACAATTTCTATTTATTCACATTTAACATATTTGGGTAAAAATGTAATGTAAATATATAATGTGCCATAACTTTCGCACAGGCCGTGTTTTATTTTTTTTTTTTTTTTGTCCTATATGTTAAATTGAGCAAATAATCAGTAATTGTGCATTAAAGTGTACAGAAGTGTGTTCTCTGTAGGGAATAGTGTAACTTATTTTCACTTAAATCAGCAAAACTTGTCATTTGACCAGGGGAACAACCCTTGTATCTGATTGTATGTTCTCATATTGAATGTCTGATATGTAAAACATTAGTCTAGTACAAGCTCTACGTCTGCATTTCTTCTTGAGTACAAAGTATAAAATGACTTGCTTTTAAACATAAAAGTGCTTTCAGGTGTGAAAGTAAATATAAAAAATTCTTATACTATTTTGATGAACATTTTGTGTCAAGGAGACTTGCTGAGATTTGCTGTTTACATGTTAGTTTTGCTCTATAAATACATTTTTCATTTTTATGCATGTTACAAAGTCCCAATGTAGGCAGGTTTAAAATAATTACCAGTAAGACTTTTAATGTCTTGAAAGTTTTTATGAAGCTCTTTAGTGTACTAAAATGATTTTGGTGCTTTTGGATGATGCAATTATTAGTAAATTATTTGCCATAATAATACAGAAAACCTCAAGCTCAGAGTCTGTTGGAGGCAGATGATTCTTAATGTGATGCCTTTCTGCTCATTTGAGTGATGTCCTGATTCAAAACATTCAGCTTGGAGCTTCATCTGGACTGATTTAGGAAAGTCTGAAACCTTAATTCTGTATTAAAGTGACTGTATCAAATAATTCAGGCACAGTACAACGTGACGTTGACCAGCCAGACTAATGCAGACCAGGTGCTGAACCAGATCCTCAGCGTCTTACCAGAGAAGAATGTGGACTTTGTTCAGAAAGGGTGAGTGTTGTGACTGTTTGTGTACACTTACACCGTTCCTCACGCCTGCGTTGCCTTGGGCTGAAGTTACACTATGCAGCGTTTACCATGATTCTTAGTCAGACCAAGTCTTTGCTGGTTGGCTAGTCTGCAGATTTTGGGGCAGTCTGGGTCGACAGAATTGAGTAGCGTGCAAGAGGCACAGATTGATTTGATTCAATTCCTGCCTGCCTTCCCGCCTGCCTTCCCGCCTTCCTTCCCGCCTGCCTTCCCGCCTTCCTTCCCGCCTGCCTTCCCGCCTTCCTTCCCGCCTTCCTTCCCGCCTTCCTTCCCGCCTTCCTTCCCGCCTGCCTTTCTTCCTGCCTTTCTTCCTGCCTTTCTTCCTGCCTTTCTTCCTGCCTTCCCGCCTGCCTTCCCGCCTGCCTTCCCGCCTGCCTTCCCGCCTGCCTTCCCGCCTGCCTTCCCCCCTGCCTTCCCGCCTGCCTGCCTTCCTTCGTGTTGAGCCAGTTGGCCTTTTGTTGAAATAAAAAAAACCCAAACACCCAGAATAACACAGGAACCAACTGTCAACACCCTTGCAACCACCTGGAATACCATGATGGCTGCCTAGCATTCCCCCGTCAACCATTCCGGAGCACCATAGGAAACAGCTAGCAACATCAGAGAATCGCTAATACCATAGCAGCTCTCTAGCAACATGACAGAATTGCAGTTATCAGAGAACTGCATGACTAATCTGTGGTTTTTATTTATTTTTAGTTCAAATCTAAGCATTTTTGCTGGCTTTGATAATCCAACGTAAAGTTCATTGACAGTTGTTCTCCTGGTTTCATCCTGCGCCTGTACTGTGTAACGTACACACTGCCAATCTGGGCCAGTTGAATTATCCTTCAGGGCTCAGTAGGGTTTCTCCTCTGGTTTCTTTTGAGAACAGACTTGGATGACTGTGTCTTTTTACTGCAGTTAAGGAACGTTTTCCCGAATCTTGTCTTTCCGATTGTTTCGTAGCTACACGCTGAAGTGTCGTACGCAGTCAGACTTTGGGAAGGTGACGATGCAGTTTGAGCTGGAGGTGTGCATGCTGCAGAAGCCCGAGGTGGTGGGCATCCGACGACAGAGACTGAAAGGAGACGCCTGGGTGTACAAACACCTTGTGGAAGACATCCTGTCTACGAGCAGCATCTGACCGCACCTGATCTGTCTGTCCACGCGGTCAGCTCCTGAGTTTGACTCGTCCAGAGTCTGACAAGCTCCTGGCTTGAATGTCATTTTTCACTGGCATTTAGTTTTGGATGCAGAACTTGGTCATCCACTGACATTGGAGTGTCTTCTGTCTCACAGTCATTCTGTTTTACATGCCATGTATTAGTGTGTATTGTTTTACATCAGTTAGACGAGTAATGCAAGTGTATTCTCTGTTTTGTCCATAGATATGAATCGTGCACTTTTTCAATATATGGATTCCAGTTCATGTAAATATGGAAAACCACGCAATGCAACGTCTTTTAAAAATCAACTACTTTTTATCCTGTTTACTTTCTGCAGATTTTAGCAACGTCTTCTGTCGTTTGTTCATTTTACTCTGTTCTTGCATCCTCTCTTCTTACATGTATATTACTTTACCTTTCAGCATGTTTGCTTGTCTACAGTCCAGTTTTATGTTAATATTAACAGTAAGATTTGTAGCAAAATAAAGCAGTTTTATGAAAAGTGTCATTTTAAGCTAGTTGTGTAATCTGTGTATAATTTGTCTTCATTGATGTAAGATACATAAATTCAGATGTGTCTATAGTACATGGCTGATGCTTTTGAAGGGTTTAGGACTGAACATGTAGAAACAGCAAGGAGAAATTCATTTTTATGTAACATTCATTTCTGAATGGGTTTTTGAATGATGGTTGCATCCTAATTTTAAAAGTATTAATGCCTTGAATTCAGTTCTGATTTCTCCACAATCCATTCTTTTTAATTATAAATCAAAAACGGTTGCTGCACAAATGAGAAATGGTGATGAAGTGCTGGAAATGCGTATGTTTACTGAATTTCAATGCCAGCCTTGAATATCAGTTACCAAATCATGTTTCTTGGTTGTACAGTATTGTTAAAACATTGATCGTGTTTTATAAGCATTAATAAACGTGTCGTATTTATAGACTTTATTGGCTCATTTTTTTCATAACATCCAAAAAACCTACAATCTATATAAAAACAAAGTTACAGTATCCTTTGGTTAATTTCACTGCACTCCTTTGAAAAACTTTCTTCTAGAAAGAATGGAAGCTGTAAAAAAAGGAAAAGTGGACACGCATGTAGTTGCTAAAGCTTCCGTCTAGTTTTCTGTCAAATCAGTTTTTTCCTAAAGCTGAAAAACGGAAACCTGTACTGTAAAAATGTCCGTTTTAACAGGAAATTAAATGGGGTTTAATACATTTATTAAAAGATAACTGATTTCATGTTTATTCATGGACAAGTTTTCAGGCCTTGAAACACCTTAAAAATTGACTTTTTTTCTTTAGTGTTTTTTGAAAAAATATCTAAGTCCTTAACCTCCAGAAAAAATTATTTTCCCACTTCCATAAGAAAAAGAGAAAATTTTTCCTGAAATGTACAGCATTTTGTGGAACCTTGTTACAGATCTTTAGGGAGACATATAAGTGGTATTTACAGGGCTGTGTATGTTGAATTTATTCATTTGCAACAAGAAAGAAGCAAATATTTATAAAATGCTTTTGAACTTCCATACAAATATATACATACATACTTGTCTGAGGAAGCCTTTTACCGAAAACAAGACGAATTCCTTTGTATAATTCAATATTGTATAATTTACAGGGGAGCAGGTTTGAGCATAAAATGTGGGACACAGGTTACATTTAAATACATAAATAAATAATAGAAATATTTTGTTTAAACTAAAAAAAAAAGAATAGAGAAATCTATTTTAAAATTACATTCCTTGGAAATAAACCAGCTAACGTTGTGATTATGCTGGTACTGGTGTTATTTCACAGAGAAGTTGTCTGTGAGGTGGGATGGCCCAAATCACCATGTTAACGGCAGATACAGACGTTTTATGCTCTTTGTGTTTTATCATTTAAATGCTCATTTCAATACATCAATACATACAAGCACAGCTCACCTTCCCCAGAGTTAGTCACTTTAAGCCGGTAACAGGAAATAAAATATAAAGGAACTTTTCACCGAAGGTGCCTTGTATCACCAGCATGCTTCAGATTTCTGTTCAGACTGTAACTTTGTGAACGTCCTGGTTTGGGTTTTGCGCTAATGTTGTCAGTAGGCTGTTTGCGTCCACTGTGACGTTTTAAAAAGGTGCTTATCGAAATCTTGAAACTGCTAATTGCAGCTAAATCTGAACAGATAAGGCCCAGCTTCAGCTTGAACCCCAGACCAGCCATGATTCAACACCGACTCATAATTGACTTGTTTCAAGGCCAGAATCAATATCGCCTGCTGCCTGTAACCAGGCCCTAACCAAACCCAGCCTCATCAGACGGAAAGCAGTCTTGCTCTTAATTGCGCAGCCAGAGAAATCGCTGTGTGTACGCGGCCTGGTGGGTGTGTAGCGGAGCTCCTGCGGGGTTCGGTCTGGGTTGGTTAAGTCTGTGTGGGGGATCGTGGCCCATATCTGCCTGTTATGTGGGTGATTGAAGCGAGATCCACCTCAGTGTCACTCCTACTGTGCATATCAGCATAACAACGGCTATTAGAATGACAGATAGCAGGGCTAACACGGTTAGCGCAGAATGAGTTAGCGCCGTGTTTGTGTGTGTGTGTTGTGTAGGGGGGAGTGGACGGTTAATGGGGGGCTGAAGTGGTAATATAGGGGGTGAACTCGCCCCCCTACTGGTAATGGCTCCTGCTGAGTTTTTTAGAAGGAGGGGGGCAAGGGCCAGCTGTGGGAACAGACGCTAGCTGTCATTAGCCCTCATCTCTCCTTTACCTTCTTCTTTCTCTCTGGTGCACTCGTTCTCCTCTGCTTAAACAGTCTGCCAGTTTCATCCTCATTTGCACGGGGGCCTTGCTATGTGTCTTTGCGTGCAATAAAGCAGCTTTATGTATTGGCCCAAATTGCACATGGCCTAGCCTCCACTGCCCACTTCCTCTGGGATTTCTCTGTATGTTCCGATACTTTTCCAAACTTTTCTACTGTCTGTTTACTTTAAATGAATAGTTTGGTTTTATCACAGTTTGCCCCTTCAAGTGTAAACGAACATCCAACACATGCTTGATGACATGTCAAGAGGCTAATGTACCTAACGAGTAATGAAAGCTTATATCCCACCAATTAGCACTGTGCTAACTGTGTGCCTAAATCATCACACTCTTTCCTCAAACTGTGCTGCATTGTAAGGTAATATCAGATAGACATGCCTTTGTGGTTTCTGACACTATATGACTTACTGTTACCTATAAAGTTGGAGTGCGTATTAAAAATAATACTATTAATACAATGTTTAATTGACATAATGCTTTTCTCAGACCAAAATACAGCAAGTCAGCAATAAATAAATAATAATAAATAAATAAAACCACCCCGAACACACAAACAGCTGTTCCAGCTGGTGGGAAAAACAATCCACTGAACCCAGAATAGTCGCTCCTTAGCCGTAAAGAGTCCTTAGCCACAGGGAGAAGGTCTCTCTGTGTCCAGGGGGCCTTGCAACTACAGTGTAGCCTCACACAGGTGGCCAGCACAGCAATCCATGTAGCCTGGAAAAAGTCCTTGTCTATAGGGGGGGTAGCGTTGCTCAAGGAGTCGGCCCTTCATAGCTGCGGTGTGGAATTGCTCATGCAGCCGAATACCACAGATCCAGGCAGCCTCATAGCTGCAGCGTAGCGTCACTCCGGCAGTCAGCTCAGGAAACCACGTAGCTCAATGTAGCATCACTTTAGTGGTCGGTCAAGGCAGCCTTGTAGCTGGGATAGCGTCGCTCAACAGTCGGTCCAGGTAGACCTGCAGTGTAGAATCGCTTGAGCAGTCGGTCGAGGCTGCCTCGCATCTACAGTGTGGCGTAGCTTAAGTGGTTGGTCCAGGCAGCTTTCTAGGAGCAATGTAGTGTTGCTCATACATTCAATCCAGGAGGCGTCATAGCTTTCACGTTCACATAAACAATACATTCACACGAACGTTACAAAACAAACATAATGAAACCGATGAAAGCAGCAGCCATATTGCGCCAGCGTACTTACGCTTAAACACACGTGCTAACAGTATTATTTTACAGCCAGCAAAGAATTTTCATTTACGTTTTTGGATTATGTGAAAATCCAAGAAGAACAAAGGAAAGCAAGCAAAATGGACCTTGTTAAACACATACAGTGGTGTCAAACTTTAGTGGTGTTGAAAATGTCAATGCCAGGCTGAAGCCCAGCTGCTCACAGTGTTGCTCTGTGACTGTAGTCCACTTGTAGTAATACAGCTTTAAACGCCTCCGTTGGTCAAGTTCCATCGATGGCTCTCTTGTTAAAAGTTCTTTCCAGTTATTACAATGTCATGCGTTTGTTTTTCACTGAACTTTGTCAAGTCTAAATTATTATTTAAATGCAAAACACAGCACTGATGTTGGTGACATCAGTAATAACAGTACGTTTACCACTGGAGGATAGACTACACTTAACGGAGCTCTCAAAAGAACTATGAATAAATCAATGAGCAGCAACCTAACAAAAGCAAGAGCTGCAGTTGTAGAGTAGTTCAAATGTAGCCCTTGCTCTTACTGGACATCGGTGGTGACATTTGGGAACTGTGTTCATTTCTGTGTTCATCTTGACTCAAAGTTCAGGTTTCAATTATTGAAAGTAATAAATACATTCAGATGATTATTTTGTCCACTTGTTTAGTTATAACAGGATGCACTGCTTTTTGAATGGAAAGGCTTATTTAGAGCAAATAATGTGATTAATTGCAATGAATTACCCAGACTAATGTGGCTCATCAGTGTTAGTTGTAATCCTTTGGCTGTCCTAGTTTTCATGCAATGAATGAAATGATATTTCTTTTAAAACAGAAGCGCAATTTCAGCTTAAGGTCTGCGAAGGTCAAAGACAAAAGGACATTTACATCCTGTAATCTCAACACACATGCCACGCTAACGATAAACTGAATTTGACAAGATAAACTGCCGAATAGATGTCAGTTCTGGCTTGTTTTCTTAGATCAAAAGAGGACCCAGAGTTTTCCGCCCGACTCATGCCTTCGATTTTAGCTTCAGCCATGAGATTTCACTCGCCAATTACCAGCCCCGTTTTAACACGCTTTCTCTCTGCTGACACGAGCCGTTCATTCATTAAGAGATAGAGCCGTAGTGCTAGAGCGAGTAACCACACTCATACGCGCACAGCTAATGGGGATGTAGGCCTGCAGAAGATGAGAGAGGATGCTGTCTCGCCGTTTCGTTTCGTTAGCACACAGTCATGTTATGTGTTCGTTTGGTTCCGGTGGTTGAGGAACAAATGAAGAGCTTGATTCTGACAACCCTTTTTTTTTTTTTTGCCTGGCCAAAAAAAGAGAGCTACCATCAGCTGTGGCAGATAACTGATGTTAAAAGAAAGCTTGGGCCTTTTTTTTTTATTTTTATTTTTTTCATCAACATGTCTCAAATCGGCCCTTTGTTACTGAACTAAGGATTCAGTCATTTTTAGAGCTAATTCTGCTTTCAAATGCCAAAAGGGTGGTAGTTTCACTTACCTGCTGGACGCTTTCATGTGGTTCATGAGATGTATAGAGAAAACATGGTGGCTGTCGTAGTTTATACGCTAGTGATCAGCTGGCATCCAGCAATTTTGGCCTACTGAGCTCTAGGACCACCACCCTTCATTTAATTTCTAGACAAAACAGCCAAAAGATTGTTCTTATTAATTGCTTAAACAATCAGCGAAGTCAAATGTCTTCGGTGCGTCGTAGAAACAAAAGAACTGGCCGTGCCGTTCTAATACTTTCAGAGGAGACTGGGTGTTCAAACTCTGCGGTAACTATGTGCTGTTTATATTAATGCCATGAATCACTTCCCAGCCTGGGAAAGCAGAGACAGTAGGGTGTGCATCATCAGGTGTTGTTTTGGACATGTGTGCATATATATTGTTATCTCTCACTACAGTCTAGTAGGTTCTGTTGCATGTAAATTACTGTTTAAAAGGAAAAACAGTTCAGCCCCCAGTTTTCCCGCTTTTCTCGCAGCAATTAGGAGTTTAAATGTATTTTCTGTCAAGCACCTAATAACATAGCAAAGCACCGTAATGTGTCTCAGATAGTCCATCTGTTCAGCTCTGGTTCGAGTTTCAAATTTAGCAGTAGCAGGTAGACCTGGTCCAGTTTAGGTTTCAAATTTAGCAGTATGAGTTTGGCCTGTTGAGCTTCGGGTTTCAAATGTTGCAATTGCAATCAGGCCTGGTCCAGTTCAGCAGTACTAGTTAGGCCTGGTCAGGTTTGGGTTTAAAACGTAGTGTGTCATTCAGGTCACGTCTGCTTCAGGTTTAATATTTAGCAGTGCCGGTTGGGCCAGGTCCAGTTTGGATTTCAAATTTAGTGTACGTTTGGAGTCTGTTCTGGTTTGGGTTTAAAATTTAGCAGTACCACTTGGGCCTGGTCCACTTTGGATTTCAAATTTAGCCATACTAGTGAGGTCTGGTCAGGTTTGGGTTTTAAATTTAGAAGGATTAGTCAGGCCTTGTCCAGTTCATGTTCCAACTTTAGCAGTACTAATCAGGCCTGGTCAGGTTTGAGTTTAAAAGTTAGTGTGCCATGTCTGGTTCAGGTCAGGTCATGTCTGGTTCAGGTTTAATATTTAGCAGTGCCAGTTGGACCAGGTCCAGTTTGGATTTCACATTTAGTGTACTACTGGGGTCTGTTCTGGTTCGGGTTGGGCCCGGTGCGGTTTGGATTTCAAATTTAGCTTTCTAATGTAATGGTATTAGTTAGGCCTGGTTCAGTTCAGGGTGCAAATTCAGCTGTACTGATTGGGGCTGGTTGGGTTTGCGTTTTAAATTTAGAAGTATTAGTCGGACTTGCCTTTATTTTGCTGCATTCATTCTACCTTCTTCCAGGGCCTGCTGCAGAGAAGCATCCCTACAGCGTGATGCTGCCACCACCATGCTTCACGATGTGGATGGTGTGTTTATAGTAATTTGCTTGGCATTTAATCTGATGGCCAAAAAGCTCAATTTCAGTCTTTTTAAACCACAGAACCTTTTTCCAGGTGACTTCAGGATCTTCCACATGCCTTTTAGGAAACTGTAGCCAAAGGTTTTATTTAACAGTGGCTTTTTTTGCAGAAGTATTAGTCGGGCCTGGTCCGGTTCTAAGTTCACATTTAGCTGTACTGATTGGGCCTTGTTGGGTTCAGGTTTCAAATTTAGCAGTAGCACTCCACCTAGTCAGGTTGGGCCTCGAAGCCGTGGTACTGGTCGGGTTCAGGCTCCAATTTCGTGCCCATTCAGACCCCTATTACTGCTATGCTAATGATAATCTCTACTTCATTGTGAAGCTTATAAACTAGTGACAATTTCTTAATTGAAATGACTCCGACTAGTTTCCTCTACTTCCCAAAACACCTCAGGAGTCGCTGCTTATTTGCAGCATAAAAAGGAATGAAGTCTGTGAGCTCCTCCCCTCATTATAAATGTAGATGTGTGTCGAACAGAGAGTGTGGGGGTCCGTCTGTCTGTCTTAATGTGTGTGTGTGTGTGTGTGTGTCAGTGTATCATAAAGATTTATTGCATTGAGTCTGCTCATTATCATGAAGACTGGACTGACTCACTCATGCAGAGAATTAAAATCCCTAATTGTGCTGTCACCCTCTCCACTTCTCTCTCTGTCTCTCTTTCCCAATCTCTCTCTTTCTTTTCCTTCCCTCGCTCTCCGTCTCTTTCACCATGACTCACTGTCGTTTTCATTCCATTGCTTTATGTCACGTTTTTCTTCACTTCTTTCTGTTTTATCTCACTCTTCTCAGGGTGCCTCTACCTTCCACCCGCTCTTTCCTCCTCTCTATTCCTTCCCTCCTTTCACATTCTCACTCCAACACCACTTTTTAATCCCTTGTTTTTTCCCTTCTCTCCATTTCACATTTCTCTTGTTGTTTTAGGGCACATTTTGAATCTGATAACAGTCTTGAGTCTGTGTTTGGGTAGTTCTTAATTAGCTTTGCGCATTTACACATCAGCTTTTGCAGTTTCTCCTCATTCCTCAAGCTCTGTCAGGTTATATGGGGGTCTTAAGTGGACAGTGAGAAGTCCAGCCACAAATTCTCTATTGGGTTGAGATCTGGACTCTGTCTTGACCACTCCAGGACATTAGCATTGTTGTTTTCAAGCCATCACTTTGTTGCTTTGGCTGCGTGTAAGCATTTCCTATAACTGTCTCCCCAGTTCTGACACCTACTGTGAGACATTTTGCGGCTTCCTGGAATAATTCTTTCAGCTGTGCAATGTTTGAGGGGTTTCTTGTTTGCACAGCCCATTTCAAATCCTCCTCAAGGTATTTCAGTGGTATTCAGATCTGTGCTTTGACTAGGCTATTCCATATCCCCCCCCATTTCTTCCTTTTGACACCATTCCTTGGTGGATTTACTTATGTTTAGGATCATTATCCTGTTGGAAGGTCCACTTCTTCAGCTTCAACATTTTGACAGATGGTCTCACAGTTCTTCTCAAGCACTTGTTGGTATGAAAGAGAATTAATAGTCAGTTTTGTCATTGCAAGTTGGCCCATTTAGTAGATACACCCTTGGCAGTAATCAGAGTCTCTGTGGATAGCTGCAGAGAAGCATCTCTAAAGCATGATGCTGCCACCACTGTGCTTCACAGTGGGTGTGTTTCTGATGATTCACTGTGGCTTTTAATCTGGTGGCCAAAAAGCTCAATTTTGCTCTCATCAGACCACAGAACATTTTTCCAGCTGACTTCATTGCACATTTGCACATTAGCTTTTGCAATATTTCCCCAGGTTCTCTCTGTGAACCTGCTCAAGCTCTGTTAGTTTGCATGGCAGTTGTGAATTATGGGCTTTGTCGTGGTCACTCCTGGACAATACATTTGTTGTTTTTAAGGCAATCCTTTCTTGCTTTGGCTGTATGCTTAAGGTCATTGTCATGCTGGAAGACAAATCTTCTCCCAAGGCTCAGGCTTCTTCCAGGCAATGTGAGGTTTTCCTGCCTTTATTTTGCTGCATTCATTCTACCTTCTTCCAGGGCCTGCTGCAGAGAAGCATCCCTACAGCATGATGCTGCCACCACCATGCTTCACGATGTGGATGGTGTGTTAATAGTAATTTGCTTGGCATTTAATCTGATGGCCAAAAAGCTCAATTTCAGTCTTTTTAAACCACAGAACCTTTTTCCAGGTGACTTCAGGATCTTCCACATGCCTTTTAGGAAACTGTAGCCAAAGGTTTTATTTAACAGTGTTTTTTTTGCTACTCTCCCATAAAGCTGCTACTGGTGAAGCAGCAGTTTTATGCACAGGCTCTCCGCCACTCTCAGCTACTTCTAACTGAGGCTTGTAGCTCTTTCAGAGTTCTCATAGTTCTTTTGGAATCCCTCACTAGTGTCCTTTTTGCATGGTCACTCAGTTTTTGTGGATGACCTGTTCTTGACAGATTTACATACTCTTTCCATTTCCTAATGATTTTTTAACCATACTCTGAGTGATATTTACTGACTTGGAAGTCCTTTATCTGTCCACTGACTTCAATCATCTTGTCCCAGAGTGTCCTAGAGTGTTCTTTTCTCTTCATGTTGTCGGTTATGCCACGATACTCACTCACCAGAAGTTGGACCTTCCAGATATGGGTTATACTACAATCACCTGGAATCCCTTGACTGCACACAGATGATATCTGATCTTGCTTACAAGAGCAATAAGCAATTGCTCGAAGTGATTCACAAAAATTCTGTTAATCAGTGTGAAGAAAAAAAACATTAAATCCAATGTTGCTCAGTGAAACATGAAAACTTCCAAGAGAGTGGATACTTTTTATGGACACTGTATGTTTTTTTATTGTATACCTCTCTACGTCTATCATTCCCTGTTTTCACTTCTCTCAGTTCTTCTCTATTCCCCTTTTCTCTCTTTGTCCATCCATCTCTCTTTCCTTCCTTCTCTTTCCATCTCTCTTTTCTCTGTTCTCTCTCTATCACTCTCTCTTCTTTCCTCCCTCTCTCTCTCTCTCTCTCTCTCTCTCTCTCTCGCTCAGGCTTGTCAGGAACATTACAGTATAAACTGACAGGGTTAAGGACCTCAGCCCTCTGAGCTCTGAGTGAGTCTGTGTACACACACACACACACACACACACACACACACACACACACACACACACACACACACACACACACAGAGGCTTCACTTGTAAACAGGGAACAAACACAGCAATATGACAAAAGCCCAGCGGAAATTGAGAGGCATTCTGGGAAAACAGCTTCAATTCACTGCCGAACAAAATACTCTTTCAGTCTATTTCTGAGACAGCTCCAATCTCCCTGTCTGTCTCTCTCTGTCCCCCCTCTCTCTCTCTCTCTATCTCTCTGTCTCTATCCCTCTCTCTCTCACTCTCTCTCTCTCCCTCTATATATATATATATATATATATATATCACTCTCTCTGTTCAGCTGAATAGAAGGCTGATAGGAGTTTGTGAAGATGGGAAATGACTGAAGTCGACTGCTGCACTCAATATTAAACATGATTCACAGTATTATAGTATAATACAGTATTATAGTGCCTTACAGTATTATAGTATAATACAGTATTATAGTGCATCACAATACTATAGTATAATAAAGTATCATAGTGCCTTACAGTACTATAGTATAATACAGTATTATAGTGCCTTACAGTACTATAGTATAATACAGTATTATAGTGCCTTACAGTACTATAGTATAATGCAGTATTATAGTGCATCACAGTACTATAGTATAATACAGTATTATAGTGCATCACAGTACTGTAGTATAATACAGTATTATAGTGCATCACAGTACTATAGTATAATACAGTATTATAGTGCATCACAGTACTGTAGTATAATACAGTATTATAGTGCATCACAATACTATAGTATAATAAAGTATCATAGTGCCTTACAGTACTATAGTATAATACAGTATTATAGTGCCTTACAGTACTATAGTATAATGCAGTATTATAGTGCATCACAGTACTATAGTATAATACAGTATTATAGTGCATCACAGTACTGTAGTATAATACAGTATTATAGTGCATCACAGTACTATAGTATAATACAGTATTATAGTGCATCACAGTACTGTAGTATAATACAGTATTATAGTGCATCACAGTACTGTAGTATAATACAGTATTATAGTGCATCACAGTACTATAGTATAATACAGTATTATAGTGCCTTACAGTACTATAGTATAACACAGTATTATAGTGCATCACAGTACTATAGTATAATACAGTATTATAGTGCCTTACAGTACTATAGTATAATACAGTATTATAGTGCATCACAGTACTATAGTATAATACAGTATTATAGTGAATCACAGTACTATAGTATAATACAGTATTATAGTGCATCACAGTACTATAGTATAATACAGTATTATAGTGCCTTACAGTACTATAGTATGATACAGTATTATAGTGCATCACAGTACTATAGTATAATACAGTATTATAGTACATCACAGTACTATAGTATAATACAATATTATAGTGCATCACAGTACTATAGTATAATACAGTATTATAGTGCATCACAGTACTATGGTATAATACAATATTATAGTGCCTTACAGTACTATAGTATAATACAGTATTATAGTGCATCACAGTACTATGGTATAATACAATATTATAGTGCCTTACAGTACTATAGTATAATACAGTATTATAGTGCCTTACAGTACTATAGTATAATACAGTATTATAGTGCATCACAGTACTATAGTATAATACAGTATTATAGTGCCTTACAGTACTGTAGTATAATACAATATTATAGTGCATCACAGTACTATAGTATAATACAGTAGTATAGTGCCTTACAGTACTATAGTATAATACAGTATTATAGTGCCTTACAGTACTATAGTATAATACAGTATTATAGTGCATCACAGTACTATAGTATAACACAGTATTATAGTGCATCACAGTACTATAGTATAATACAATATTACAGTGCCTTACAGTACTATAGTATAATACAGTATTATAGTGCGTCACAGTACTATGGTATGATACAGTATTATAGTGCCTTACAGTACTATAGTATGATACAGTATTATAGTGCATCACAGTACTATAGTATAATACAGTATTATAGTACATCACAGTACTATAGTATAATACAATATTATAGTGCATCACAGTACTACAGTATAATACAGTATTATAGTGCATCACAGTACTATGGTATAATACAATATTATAGTGCCTTACAGTACTATAGTATAATACAGTATTATAGTGCCTTACAGTACTATAGTATAATACAGTATTATAGTGCATCACAGTACTATAGTATAATACAGTATTATAGTGCCTTACAGTACTATAGTATAATACAGTATTATAGTGCATCACAGTACTATAGTATAATACAGTATTATAGTGCATCACAGTACTGTAGTATAATACAGTATTATAGTACACCACAGTACTATAGTATAATATAATAGTATAGTGCATCACAGTACTATGGTATAATACAGTATTATAGTGCATCACAGTACTATAGTATAATACAGTATTATAGTGCATCACAGTACTATAGCATAATACAGTATTATAGTGCATCACAGTACTATAGTATAATACAGTATTATAGTGCCTTACAGTACTATAGTATAATACAATAGTATAGTGCATCACAGTACTATAGTATAATACAATATTATAGTGCATCACAGTACTATAGTATAATACAATATTATAGTGCCTTACAGTACTATAGTATAATACAGTAGTATAGTGCCTTACAGTACTATACTATAATACAGTATTATAGTGCCTCACAGTACTATAGTATAACACAGTATTATAGTGCATCACAGTACTATAGTATAGTACAATATTACAGTGCCTTACAGTACTATAGTATAATACAGTATTATAGTGCCTTACAATACTATAGTATAATACAGTATTATAGTGCATCACAGTACAATGGTATAATACAGTATTATAGTGCCTCACAGTACTATAGTATAATACAGTATTATAGTGCATCACAGTATAATGGTATAATACAGTATTATAGTGCATCACAGTACTGTAGTATAATACAGTATTATAGTGCATCACAGTACTATAGTATAATACAGTATTATAGTGCACCACAGTACTGTAGTATAATACAGTATTATAGTGCATCACAGTACTATAGT
>NC_051232.1:2481890-2556890 GCF_015220715.1 Pygocentrus nattereri | reverse complement strand
TATAGTATAATACAGTATTATAGTGCCTTACAGTACTATAGTATAATACAGTATTGTAGTGCATCACAGTACTATAGTATAATACAGTATTATAGTGCATCACAGTACTATAGTATAATACAGTATTGTAGTGCATCACAGTACTATAGTACAATACAGTATTATAGTGCCTTACAGTACTATAGTATAATACAGTATTGTAGTGCATCACAGTACTATAGTATAATACAGTATTATAGTGCATCACAGTACTATAGTATAATACAGTATTGTAGTGCATCACAGTACTATAGCAAAATACAGTATTATAGTGCCTTACAGTACTATAGTATAATACAGTATTATAGTGCATCACAGTACTATAGCATAATACAGTATTATAGTGCCTTACAGTACTATAGTATAATACAGTATTATAGTGCATCACAGTACTATAGTATAATACAGTATTATAGTGCATCACAGTACTATGGTATAATACAGTATTATAGTGCATCACAGTACTGTAGTATAATACAGTATTATAGTGCATCACAGTACTATGGTATAATACAATATTACAGTGCCTTACAGTACTATAGTATAATACAGTATTATAGTGCCTTACAGTACTATAGAATAATACAGTATTATAGTGCATCACAGTACTATAGTATAATACAGTATTATAGTGCATTACAGTACTATAGTATAATACAGTATTATAGTGCATCACAGTACTATAGTATAATACAGTATTATAGTGAATCACAGTACTGTAGTATAATACAATATTATAGTGCATCACAGTACTATAGTATAATACAGTATTATAGTGCCTTACAGTACTATAGTATAATACAGTATTATAGTGCATCACAGTACTATAGTATAATACAGTATTATAGTGCATCACAGTACTGTAGTATAATACAGTATTATAGTGCATCACAGTACTATAGTATAATACAGTATTATAGTGAATCACAGTACTGTAGTATAATACAATATTATAGTGCATTACAGTACTGTAGTATAATACAGTATTATAGTGCATCACAGTACTATAGTATAATACAGTATTATAGTGCATCACAGTACTATAGTATAGTACAGTATTATAGTGCATCACAGTACTGTAGTATAATACAGTATTATAGTGCATTACAGTACTATAGTATAATACAGTATTATAGTGCATCACAGTACTGTAGTATAATACAGTATTATAGTACATCACAGTACTGTAGTATAATACAGTATTATAGTGCATCACAGTACTATAGTATAATACAGTATTATAGTGCATTACAGTACTATAGTATAATACAGTATTATAGTGCATCACAGTACTATAGTATAATACAGTATTATAGTGAATCACAGTACTGTAGTATAATACAATATTATAGTGCATCACAGTACTATAGTATAATACAGTATTATAGTGCCTTACAGTACTATAGTATAATACAGTATTATAGTGCATCACAGTACTATAGTATAATACAGTATTATAGTGCATCACAGTACTATAGTATAATACAGTATTATAGTGCATTACAGTACTATAGTATAATACAGTATTATAGTGCATCACAGTACTATAGTATAATACAGTATTATAGTGAATCACAGTACTGTAGTATAATACAATATTATAGTGCATCACAGTACTATAGTATAATACAGTATTATAGTGCCTTACAGTACTATAGTATAATACAGTATTATAGTGCATCACAGTACTATAGTATAATACAGTATTATAGTGCATCACAGTACTGTAGTATAATACAGTATTATAGTGCATCACAGTACTATAGTATAATACAGTATTATAGTGAATCACAGTACTGTAGTATAATACAATATTATAGTGCATTACAGTACTGTAGTATAATACAGTATTATAGTGCATCACAGTACTATAGTATAATACAGTATTATAGTGCATCACAGTACTATAGTATAGTACAGTATTATAGTGCATCACAGTACTGTAGTATAATACAGTATTATAGTGCATTACAGTACTATAGTATAATACAGTATTATAGTGCATCACAGTACTGTAGTATAATACAGTATTATAGTACATCACAGTACTGTAGTATAATATAGTATTATAGTGCATCACAGTACTATAGTATAATACAGTATTATAGTGCATCACAGTACTATGGTATAATACAATATTATAGTGCCTTACAGTACTATAGTATAATACAGTATTATAGTGCCTTACAGTACTATAGTATAATACAGTATTATAGTGCATCACAGTACTATAGTATAATACAGTATTATAGTGCATCACAGTACTGTAGTATAATATAGTATTATAGTGCATCACAGTACTGTAGTATAATACAGTATTATAGTACATCACAGTACTGTAGTATAATACAGTATTATAGTGCATCACAGTACTGTAGTATAATACAGTATTATAGTGCATCACAGTACTGTAGTATAATACAGTATTATAGTGCATTACAGTACTGTAGTATAATACAGTATTATAGTGCATCACAGTACTATAGTATAATACAGTATTATAGTGCATTACAGTACTGTAGTATAATACAGTATTATAGTGCATCACAGTACTATGGTATAATACAGTATTATAGTGCATCACAGTACTATAGTATAATACAGTATTATAGTGCATCACAGTACTATATTATAATACAGTATTATAGTGCATTACAGTACTGTAGTATAATACAGTATTATAGTGCATCACAGTACTATAGTATAATACAGTATTATAGTGCCTTACAGTACTATAGTATAATACAGTATTATAGTGCCTTACAGTACTATAGTATAATACAGTATTATAGTGCCTTACAGTACTATAGTATAATACAGTATTATAGTGCCTTCCTAGTTTCAGTTTCCTAGTTTATCTTTTTCCAACAAAGTAGTTTAGACTCCTAAAGGCTGTGCAGAGTCTGTTTAATCACGTCTGATTACTTGATTTAAAGTAAAATAACAGGTGCATTATCTTTAGATTTGTCTTCAGAAATGAATCTTCCAACTGGTTTATGAGTTACATTTATTTTTACTATGTAATGTTATTAAAAATTAAAGTAGCAAAGAAAGGTTAGTTAATTAAAAAAAGAACTTCAGTAAGAGGAGAAGTACTTTGATGTAATTCTACTCTACAAAACGTGCCGTTACAGGGGAAATGTACTTTGTAAGTATACAGAGCCCCTGAAGGGAAGTGTGGTGTACTTTTTAGGTAATATCTAGTGAGCATCAGATACTGTCAAGAGAGCACCATATACTATGTGGTAAGCACCCAAAAGTATGCGGTGACTGCCTGATACTATTTGATATACACAGATATTACTGTGTGGTAAGCACCAACTATCATGTGGTGAGCACCTGATACTTTTTGGTGAGTACTCCACTTACTAATTATGGGCACAATCAATACGCGAGCAGTATGTAGTAGACTATTTCAAGCACAGCCTGTATAAATGTAAAGTTATATTTCGGTACACTGCTCTTGTTCATACATCTGGTCAAGTTTGTTATTTATTTTCCAAGATACTTATTTTGTATGTGGGTGAAAGGTCACAATATTAGGATGCATCAGCTACAGTGCCTCCAAGTAGTATTCAACGCCCTGCAGATGCCTTTTCCGGTTTACACATTTGGACTTAACTTAGCATCATGAAATTTGGACAGATAGATGGGCCTGGACATGCGAAATGCACTGCAGCAAAAAAGAACGTTATTCCTCTGTTTATTAATTTTTTTTAATTGTGCAGAGTTTACCAGAGGGTCAATTATTATTCAACCCCTCAAACCACCAGAATTCAGTTTGGTTCCCTCAAGTATTAAGAAGTAATTGAGCTATTAAGAACAATGAGCTTCACATGCTTGGATTAATTATCTGTTTTTTCCCGCCTTTTCTGACTATAAAAGCCCCTAAGTGAACAGCACTCATACATGGTCAACATGGGAAAGACTAAGGAGCATTCCAAGGCCAAAAGAGACAATTGTGGAGGGTCATAAGACTGGCAAGGGGTACAAAACCCTTTCCAAGGAGTTGGGCCTACCTTTCTCCACTGTTGGGAGCATCATCTGGAAGTGGAAGGCTTGTGGAACTACTGTTAACCTTCCATGGCCTGGACAGCCTTTCAGAGTTTTCTACCATGCCGAGGCCAGGCTTGTCCAAACAGTCAAGGCTGGCCCAAGGACAACAAAGAAGGAGCTCCAGGAAGATCTCATGGTGGTGGGGGCATTGGTTTCAATAAATACCATAAGTAACGTACTCTGCCGCAATTGCGAGGCGCCAGGCGAGCATGTATGGTACCTTTACTTTCAAAGCATCACATCAAGGCCCGTCTAAAGTTTGCTCATGATTATTCGGAGGACTCTGAGGCAGACTGGTTCAAGTTTCACTTGGGGCGTTTGGTGAGAGGATGGCACTGCATATGACCCCAAGAATACCATCCCTACAGTCAAGCACGGTGGTGGCAGCAACATGCTGCGGGGCTGCTTCTGAGCCATGGGGACTGGCCATCTGATCCGCATCCATGGGAAGATGGATAGCACAGCCTACCTGGAGATTTTGGCCAAAAACCTCCGCTCCTCCATCAAGGATCTTAAGATGGATCGTCATTTCATCTTCTAACAGGACAACAACCCCAAACACACGGCCAAGAAAACCAAGGCCTGGTTTAAAAGGGAAAAGACCAAGGTGTTGCAGTGACCTAGTCAGTCTCCTGACCTTAATTCAATTGAAAACTTGTGGAAGGAGCTCAAGATCAAAGTCCACAAGAGATGCCCAAAGAACCTAGACAACTTGGAGAAGATCTGCATGGAGGAGTAGGCCAAGATTACTCCAGAGACCTGTGCTGGCCTGATTAGGTCTTATGATTAATATCTGTAATTGCAAACAAGGGTTATTCCACAACATATTAAACCTAGGGGTTGAATAATAATTGATCCTAATTTTTATGTTTAAAATGTATTATAATGTAATTGAGCAACTGATATTTTTTGTTTGTAATATTCTGGCATCTATTAATAAATGCTACTCTTGTTCAAAGTTTGAAGGCTCTAACTTATTTGCAACTTGTTCTGCAAATTCTGCAGGGGGTTGAATTCTACTTGGAGGCACTGTATATTTTTTTGGAGTATAGTCCATGGCAAGTTCCTTAAAGACAAGTGAAAACAAGTGAACACATTCTCTATAGAGAACACACTTCTGTACATTTTAATGCACAATTAATGTCTGTCTACTGAAGTGAACATATTGGATGGACAAAAACGTAAACTTATCGTTTTATCTTTATTTTTCCACTCCTCCAAAGTTCAGTGATAGAAGTTGGTTGTATTTTCTCCTTCTCACAATCCAAGTAACCCCAATCACGTTCAGTGATGTTCAGGTCTGGACTCTGGGGTGGCAGTAGCTTCTTTGTTTGATAAGTACTCAATAACTCCATAACTTCTCTGCAGTGTGTTTGGGGTCAGTATTTTATTGTAGAAGGAATTTCTTCCCAATCGAACATTTTCCAGAGGGTATGTCATTATCAGCATTCATAAGGCCTGCAGTCAGAAACAAATCACCAGCTCCAGATGTTACACAACCCCATGCTTGCTTTGGTCCTCCACCTAGCTTGACCGCTGGTTGTGTACATCTGAAGAGGGTCTTTTTGTTGCTTTCATCAGTTTCACATTTAGACTTTCCAGTCCCTCACTTACTCCACATCTCAGATGTCCAGGTCGGCAAATGTTGTTCTGTTTTCTCTGTTTCCTTTTCTCAGTAAGAGCTTCTTGCCAACTACACATACTTTCAGACTCATAGTGTTGAGTTGTCTTCTCACAGTCAAAGGTTGGACAGAAACACCGGCTTTCGGTTGTGTACCAGGTCTTACAAATAGTTGTTAGAAGTCTCATTTTCTCCACATCTTTTAATAGTTTTTTTAAACTCCAGCTTCCCTTTGTGCAGGACTGTAATATCTAATGTATTCAATAAAGTGTAACATCATGACAACATGATAACTTTTGTTGGGCGGACACAGCTGTAACTGGTAGATTTTAATTTTGAAAGGATGGAAAAGGTAAACGGGTCAGTAAAGTACACAAAAGTAAAGAGTGGACCAATTAAATATGGATAGATTTGATGTTATATTTAGTTGTTGAGGCTTGTGTATAATTTTCATGAGGTTCAAGAAATGTTGTTGACATGTCAGTTCTTATGCATTGATTCACTGGGTTATTTAAATAAGGACTTTTATTGTGAACGTGGGGCTACTGGCTGTGTCTTTGTGTAGCTCAGGAAGAACTGAGATCAGTCTAATGCTGACAACTAAGTAGGACTACGTAGCAAAGTGAGAGAAAATTCTGCTTTTTATGGCCAAGAACTGCTGGTTAATAAAACAATGACTTGTGCAAAAGCTGTCTCTCTTTTATTAGCGGTAAATGCTGCGATATGTTTCCTGGATTTTTGTCAGACACTGGAAATTGAGTGACTTGAACTATGCATGTTTTGGGGATTTGGAGACCTCCCTGATGAAAATGTGTAACTGCATACAACATGTGGAAGAACGCTTTGTAACATGGGTTGTGCCTCCGTCCACTTAGCAAATGACTCTGATGATTGCGAGTGTGAGGAAAGAGAATTCAAAGAGAACTCAGTCAAATCTCAATCCCATTTCGTCGTTTTACCCCTACCCCTTGTTTTTGAGTGTCACCCTAACCTCTTGGCACTGAGTTACAAAGGGTAGTGGTTGAAATCTTGCCCTACGAGATGGGACCCTACTTCATTTACAGCTACTAGCGCTGCTCTGTAGGCGACCCGATTTAAGTGATAGCAGAGAAGGGAGAAGTTCAGCTCCTCGCTGCTGGGCTTTAGCTACATTTAGGGTGTCATGTGCTTTCAAAAAGGGGATATAAGACAATTATTTATTATCACCCACCACTAATTCATTGGTGATACGATGCTGAAGTCAGCTGTTCACCAGGTTCTTGTTCGAATTTTCCTGTTCCACCTTAAATGATGCAGCAGTTACATTTAGGACTATTTAAGTGAAATGGGAAAGCTAGCTAGCTAGCTATCGCGACATTAGCATACTTTTAGCGATTTTTCATGCTTGTTATGAAGAAAACAACCATAATACATTGAAACGATGAAACTAAGATAAAACAGTGGTCATCGTAATTTGGAACTGAGAAAATACTTACATTTGTGGGTTTCTTCGGGCTCTTGGTCAGCCACCTTGCCGCTTTTTCTCCATTTGGAGTGAACCTCTAAAAAAGCTTCCCTTCGCCCTACCCCTCCATCTCAACAAAACTGGGATCCCCTAACCCTAGATGTGAACGCAGAAAACAGGGCTAAGGGCTCAGTGGTAGGGCCAATGGGTGAAACGGGATTGGGCCTTAGTGAAGGACTAGTCTGAGGATGTGAGTGAATGATCTTCTAATCCAATCTTAATCAGTATGATGTTGATTTTGTATTTGAAGCCTAAACATGAACCGGACCTTCTTTCTGAGTCTGTGCATGTGACGTTGATGTGACTTATGACGTCTGAAAAACCACCAAATCCGACTCAAGCCTTCAGACTTTTAAATGACTGATTCAGGCTTTACAGGGTGGCTCACAGTAGTGCAGGCACACCACATTTCAGAGTGCTCTTACCCACTGTCTTACATAATGCAGCGTTAATGGCTGCTCCGAGTGGAAAGGGTGGTCTCTGACTTCTGCCGGGATAAAGTTCTGTAGATGCAGCCGTCTTAAAGTTAAGTTTTTAGTTGGAGCCTCTGTAAGCTAATTACTGTGAGGAGTTCTTCACTGCTGAATATTACTGCTCACCTTTCCCCTCCACTGTGTGTGTGTGTGTGTGTGTGTGGAGGAGAGACTTCTTTCAATAATCAGATGGTGTGTGGGTGTGTGTGTGTGTGTGTGTGTTGGGAGAACATGTGGTTCCCAGTGTAAGAGTGTGTGTATGTGTGTTCACCTGCTTTCTTCCTGTCTTAATAAGACTCCTGCAATTACCTCCTTGCTTTCACCCGCCACCTTTTAGGTCCACATCCGCGCAGCAGCCGCGTACAGCAGCAGTGCTGTGAGTGACGTTAATTTGCATGGCTTTCTGTCCCTCTAATGGCTATTCCTCCTGCTCTTTTAGCCCTCTCACCCAGCCGGTGCAAATAAAGCAGACACGAAAAATAGAAATGTCTTAATTATTTATCTAATCAGGCTTGAAGAGCCTGTTTAATAAGGAAAGGGGGCGATTTGTCTAACTTTGATGATTCATTTCAGGCCTCGGGAGTAACTCTGTGGGCTCCTTAGAACTTGCAATGCAATTAATGTTCTGTTTGGACTTGACGTGCACATACTGAACTGTCAGATCACTGGATGTTCTTAATCAGAGCTTTGTTTTCCACTCAGCTCTCTACGCAGATACTACGTTACCGTGATGGTTTATGGATCATTCTACCAGATTTGGCCACATTTTGGACTTTTCATTCCACTTTGTCTCAATTAGCCACACAATCGTAACACTAGCGAAACTGTAACCAGGGTTTTCATTGAAATACGAAAAGTTTGCTTAGCTGCAGAAAATGTGTTTCAGTGGCGACAATTTCAGCAGAACTCAATAAGGCTTGACAGTACATGACTGTCAAACACAGCTTTGAGCAGCTGTATACAAATCGATTATTTTTCATTAAAAGGAAAACGTTTACTGAACCGCAGACATTTTGTTTCGGCATTGACAGTTTTAGACATTTTGAGCATAAATACTCAAAAATACTAGCAAATAATTTAAACACAAAATGATTTACCCCACTGCAGAAATTTTGTTTCGGTCGTGATAATTTTAGCTAATGTTGAGCAGAAGTCAAAGATGCTGTCCACTACGTAACCATCAAACACAGCTTTAAACAGTTAAACACGCATAGAATCATCATATTTTTCATTAAAACACAAAAGGTTTACTTCATCGCAGAAATTTTGTTTTCGGTGTAAACAATTGTTGTTATTTTTGAGAGTCAAAAAACACTAGCCAGTGCATGAATATTAAACACAGCTGTAAACAGCTGTACACACATAAAATCGTAATGTTTTCATAAAAACACAAAAAAGTACTTAATTGCAGAAAATTTGTGTTTCAGTAGTGACGAAAAAAACGACTCTTAGATGCATCGCGATGTGGACATGAACGATTCTAAATCGATTTTCTAAATATTCAGTGAATACCGCAATGTTGACGGAATACAAAAGGCAAAACTTGGAAGTGCCGAAGTGCAAAAACATACATGGATGAGCAAGAAATCTGACCGGCACCCTCTGCACTAAAAGCCAGGTTAGGTCGGGAGTCACAACCCAAGTGTTAAGAAGAGCCGTTTTGTCCTTTCAGCAAAAATCGGATTACCAGTATGTCCAGTATGTCCAGTATGTGCGAATGTACTAGTATTAGTTAGGTTAAATATAAACGAAAACTTTGCTCTGCTTTAAGCTTTAACCGTAGCCACTTTTACTCCCATCTCTGCCAGAAAACTTTTGTTCTAAAGTAGATCAGTTTCTTGTAAAATGTCTCTCAGCGTTCGGCAGTGTTTCGCGCCGTGTTACACACGTCCTGTTTAGAAGATATTTTACTGACACAGAGAGCTCTCCTAACATGCAGGAGTGACAGGAGGACGACGCTGGTATCGGCTATGGGAGGCACCAGAGGCAGTAGCTAGTCCCGAGCTCCGCCGCCCAGGCCACCCTGTTACGCAGCGAGGCTGCTACATTCGACCCGGGCGGCCGAGCTGCCAGCAGGGGGTGACAATGAGGAGGCGGAGGGGCGAGCTCTCGTTCCCTCTCGGCTCCAGTGCTCTCATCTGAGCTGAGAGGGAACAGAGGGAAGGAGAGACAAGCAGCAGCACAAGACTGAAAGAGCTGAAAGCTCTAGGAAGAGACTGAAAAGTGAAGCCAGCTTAGTGTTGGTTGTGTTTACCTCGTTTATTTTGTGGGAAAATAGAAACAATGGCTGCTGCAATGTTGAATCCTGCCTCCAGCGTCCTCCTTGAGCCCGGGGCAGCACATGCCGTGCTACAGAGATACATTTACTTCCAAACAGTGGGATCTATCTGTCCACCATGTAGCCATGAGGGACAGGGATGCAGCCTTACTTCCTGCTCTACAAAGCAGGGGTGTGGCTAAAATAAGACTCCGCCTATGAACTAAATCTATCTGCTAACCTAGATTTGAATCAATGACGTGAAGAACCATATAGTAATTTGGCATTTCTATTCTGTGCACAACGTTAGTGTTTGATTTGAGACAAGATCCAGGCTCTAGATAGAAAGACACACACACACACACACACACACACACACACACACACACACACACACACACACATATATATATATACATATAAGTGTGTATAAGAATTAAGACACATTTACACTGACAATGTGTGATGAGTTGGGAATTAAATGACAGTGATAGTGAATCTGGGTGACCACTACTGAGTCAGTATACTCGTTTCACTGGCTTGACCAAAAGTGATTCAGCGCAGATTCAAGTACAGCTCATTTGTTTGAAACTATGTCCAAATTCACACTGAGGTATGAAAACACTCCCTGAGGAGACCAATCCCTGTAAGAGTACTTGCTCATCATGAGTTTTGGCTGAAACCCAAACTGCAAGGCAATCACAGTTTGCCACTGTGTCGCCAGACTGGGCAAGCGCCCAAGCGTTGGAATATCGCCTGTTAGCGCCACTGTGGAGCACTACAGAATCGGGCACTGACCCAAAGCTGTGGGAATGCTGCACGTGTATGTGTGTGTGAGCGAGTGTGGTGGTAGACCGGGCACTCGCCCAAATCCCACACCATAGCCGAATGTGTATCCAGCTGGGCCGAAGCTGTTTTCCACGTGTGTGCGGCGTGTTGTTGGTGTTTCTGCTTGTGTCCCATTATCGCTCCCCCTGTTTGGGCCTCCTGTGGACTGGGCCACCAGCCAAAAGAGCTGTGTGGGCAGACCCCATTCACGTTTTGGGGGTGGGTGGGTATAACTGTGGCCTCTGGGGGAGGCTAGATGACTTTTCCTCCCTCAGGCCTCAGGTCAGAGGCATTAGCACCGAGGTTAGGGGGCTAGCCATTCATTTCCAAACAGTCGGCTTTGAAATTGTATTTTTAATTAGCACTGGATATGTTTGCACCTTGCATCTTAAGTGTTCTGTTAGATGAGCCTGCATTGTAGCTTGTGTCAGTAATATTCTTCCATCATTATTCCCTTAAGCTCTGTGGGCTACAAATCAGTTTACAAATATATATATATATATGGCTGTTATTTGCAGCTGTCATTATTTTTCGCGCTGAAGTTGTGTATATAAGGCATGTTTCAGCCCCTACTGCTTTTAAATAAGATACAATTCAGGGCAGCCAATCAAAACAGAGCCCATTTACATATATCAGTCTTAAAGGCAAAGTAAGAAAAAGGCCTGATTATGGGTTTAAGAGAGGTTGGACAAAATAGAGATTGTTTTTGTTCCATAAAAGTACATTAGTGTTACAGTGGCACTAATATAAAACTGTGCATCCAGGGGCCCCATTCTCTTTAGCCAAGGCCCCAAATCACTAAATCTGCCTGAAGTATCACAGCTGTTTGCAGAGCAACACAGTGCAAACTGCAGTGAAGTCGGTTATGTGATGGCAGAGTTTATTGTGATCCGTTTATAAAGCTGAAAAGAGGATTCCACCGATTTTTCAACATTTCTGCACATTTCTATCATGTTGTGACTTTAGATAAACTAGTTCACAGTGGTGGTGAATGGAACCAGACGTCTGTCGTGTTTCCAGCCAATCTCCCTCACAGAACGTGAAACATAACATGGTTACAATTACAGACCTTTGCCAAAGTTCAAACACCCCTGTTCAAATCACATTTGTTCATTTTTTAGGTGAAAACTAACAAATACAGTAAACAAACTTAAATATGGTATTTTTCTGCACATTTTAGTGCACAGTGTTTATTTATTTGCTGAGTTTAGCATATTTAGGAAGGATAAAATGTGCCATAACTTTTGCACAGGCTACATTTTGTTTTTTGTTTTTTTGTCCAAAATGTTACATTTTGTAAATAAACAGTAAAAGTGCATTAAAATGTGCAGGCGTACATTCTCTGATGATAAGTTCACTTATTTTCACTTAGAAAATAAAAAAAACATTCATTTGATCAGGGTGCCCAAACTTTTGCATGAAACCAGAGGGCGAAATACCCCCCTGGTATTTGGGGGGGGTGGGGTCTCATGTTGGCTGGCTACTCCAGCCTTGACTGGCTGCTAACTCACCCACGACAGCGGCACTCATGCTACCTTCAACGGCAGAAAAATGTTTGGTGTAATGATTCGGACTCTTTTCTAGTTCGGCAACAAACTCTTCCTCACTGAGATGTTCCACATGTGTTGTTCAAATGTGCTGCACCATACTGTAGAGCTTTTCAAAGGTGTTGCGGGTATAGGTACAGTTGCAAAGTTAGGAAGGACCAACTGCTACAGCGCCACCCTGAGGCAGATCAGTGCTCCATCTCTAATTAACTAAGAATACCAAAGTCAGAAGCTTGATTGTGGGTGAAGCAGCTAAACAATGAGCTTTCCCTGAATTTGTATTTGAGTACCTAATTTTCCCCAATGCACAGCCCACATCCTAATAAGTTTCTTTTCAGGGACCCCCAGAATTTTCATTTTGAGATATTCAGGGGGTCCAAGAGAGATAAATGAATTGCGTGTTGACTGAGTTTTATACTATGTCGGAGAAGTACACACAGGGTGGTCTGAGTCAAAATAGCCCCCAAAGAAAACTTATTTTTTCAGATTTACCAATATTTTACCACTGTTTTACTAGTTTACCATCACAGTACATGTAAAACAAGAAGACATGTTGGTTGGATATTAAATACAATTGCTATATTAATGATCTCTGGTTCCCATCACCCCTGTTATGAAGAAAAGGTTGTTATGAAGGTTCCTCTATCTTGAAGGAAATTGGTGCATGTCACGGATTCTCCCTTTGTCCCTCTGAGACTGTCTGTTGGTCCCTCTCTATGGTAGCCATGTGCCTTTTGTTTTCTTGTACCATGTGCTTTTGTTGTTGTTCTGCATCTCCTCCCTGGTCCTGCCCCCTTGTTGCCTGCTGCACCGGTCTGTGTTGATTAGTCCCAGGTGTTTCTCAGTTGTGTTTGTTCAGTCTCTGTCTTGCGTTGTGGATGTTCTGGTGGATGTTACCTTGTCTTGTGGTTCCTTTCATCTTATAGTTTGGTGTTTTGTTGTCGTCGTCATGGACTTGTCTGTTCTTCGAACCTCTGCTAGTCTGGACTCTGCTAACTCTAATTTGAATAACAGCCAGCCTTGCCACAGTAATGGTGCTTCCACATGAAGTTGCCACACATTAGTGCAGTGCTAGTAGTACAACGGTACACTATATATGTATTTATAGTCATTTCCCTTTTCTCCCTTTTTTTCAGTAGCTTCTGAAACATGAAACACTAATGTCTACATTTATAACAAGCTATTTTCAGATGTCTAAATGAGGAAATGTCTAAGAGTATAAAAAATCAAAGACAAAAATATTGAACACACAAGCCACAGCTGCAGTCAAGGTGCTTCATACTGGCCTCTATACAGTATATACAGCACTGTGCCAAAGTCAGAGACCAACCCTCAGTTATTTACTTTCCAGTCAAAACAGCCATGAAGTACAAGTGATTCATTTTTCAGGTGATATTTCTGAGGAGATTAGATGTAAGATAATCCCCTTGCGAAAGAAAGAGGAAAGTCAAAGTAAACGAGGTGTAAAAAAAAAGAAATTTCCAAACTGGAGTTCAAAAAGTGATTAAAAGCTACAGGGGAATGGAATTCCTAACACCCACCCGCAAGACCTGGTAAACACCAACACTGCCCCCATCAGAAAAACAGCACTTCAAGCTTTGATCTCTGAGAGAGAGGAGAAGATCAAGCTGCTTCAGATCTGAAAACATCCACAGGTGTTTCTGTCCATCCTTCCACTGTGAGAAGACCACTCAGCGCTGTGGGTCTGAAAGGATGTGTAGCTGTCAAGGAGCTCTCACTGACACATCAAACCAAGAAGCTGCTGGTGAACAGTGGACTGACCACCCCAGAGTCCAAACCTCAGCATCACTGACTACAGTGTGCATATATATATATATATATCCTTAAAAATGACCAACTTGTGATTAACAATTAACACAGTAAAACTAAAATTTATCACCAACACTGTAAAAAGTGGAACAGGGCAGAAGTTGATTAAACGTTGCTTTGGTTCATTTTAAACAAATTATTTTGCTTTGCATTTATAAGTATTTATTTGAGTTTATTTACTTGTTACATGAAGTAGAACAGTGCACTTTTACTCTGGGAAAACAGAAGATGCAGGACTTGTGAACTTAAAAAATTACTTTTATTCTGATGAACCAATAAAATTATGTCAAATATTTACAAATAATTAGTTCTTAGTTTCACATTACGGGTACGTAAATCAATAATCCACAAACACTCGTATGCACATACACTTAGTAGCCTATATACCCTGTACTGATTTCAGGGATCAGGAGGAATGCCAAACAATTCAAATTTTTACATAAAATAACCCTGATTTTTTTTTTTAATAATTATAATTATCATAACATTAACCATAACAGATTTATAAAACAAATAAGCATAATATCAAAGTCACAATTGTTTCCAGGTTATGGGTGGAGTTTGAAACAAATAAACAAAACAGTATAAAAAATAAAGGATAAAAATGATAAAGACTGAAATTAAGTGGTATGATATCTTTGGCAAATTTTGTACCGCAGTAAATACATTCAAATATTAAGACGACACACGACACGCAGAGAAAAAAACACCAAGATTTGTTCATAACTACTAGAAAATTCAATAAAAAACATACAGATTTCTTAAAGACGCGATTCTTCCATTTATTCATAGGTTCAAGCCATTACTTTCTCCGTGTTTTATGGTATGTCAGAACTGTTGAGATATTTTTTCCTCTTTTTTTTACGGGTATCTCCAGCTTTGGTGGATGCTACAGATATGTTTCTAGTGTGTTTTTTTTCCTTTTTGAAGTGAACAGGTTGCCATGAATTCTGATTTTGCCTTGCATTAGTCACATCGTTTTCTTAAAATCTTTTTTTTTCTTTTATTTCAAAAATTCAGTAAAAAAACGTTTTCATCGGTCCCTCAGGAAAGAATCTATTAGTAAATAATTACAGAAGGAGCTTCAGATTGTACACAGAAGGCCACAATAAGATCATTACCAAGTCCTCAGTTCGTTTTTAGTCGGCTTATTTCAGCGGGAAACCTTTGAAGTTGACCTGGACTAGTGATCTGCTTCGAAATTGATTTACTGATTTCAATTTTACGCAGTGAAGATGAATAAAGGCAAATTTGTTTGTTTTGCAAAACAAAGCCCTCCTTTTTTGACTGGTTGCACAGACACTGTCAGGCTCTAAGCTCTAAACGAATGAATGAGAGTTAATGGTATATGTTTGTCATTGTGCCTTTTGGGTTTTATTATGCAAGATGAACATTTTCGTGGGGAAACATTTTTTGCAGGATTGCTTTGAAAAGGCATTTCTGAACCTTATAGATGGCAAAAACCACTCTAAGTTGCTCAACACAAATATGAGCTATGGGTGTTATTAGTTCAGTTGGAACAATGCAGAACATAAAAACGACAAAATCGATTTAAAATAAGTTTTTGACCGCACTCAATCGAAGGCATTGATGTATCACACTGATCCATGTTTTTGAACATTCTTAAAAATAAAGGTTCCTAAACGGTTCTCAGCTTGGACTTATAGTTCTAAGAAAAACTAACTGCTCTAGATCCTGAACATCATGTGGAGGTTCTTTAAAGCTACACTACGTACGTTTTCTCTGGTGGGAATATGTACTTTCAAGCAACGTGCGGAAGAATATTTTGTAATGTTGGTTGTACTTCAGTTCCCTTCCCCGAGCGGATGAATCTGATGATTGCAAGTGCAGATGTGAAAGAGAACTCAAAGAGAACTTAGTCAAAACTTGGTGAAATGTGTGATGTGAGTGAATTATCTGTTATTGTCATCATAACTTCGTTTGATCATAACGTTGATTTTACATTTGACATAAACATCAAGCCAGACCTTCTTTTTGGGACTGTGTGTTGGATGTTAATGCAGAAAGCAGTATGACGTGGTCAGCAAAATCCTGAATTAATATATACAGAGGAATTTTAGAGGAATTTTAACTCAAATTTCGACATAGTGCAGCTTTAAACTTTTATCTTGTTTACGTTTTTTTTTTTTGAGGTTCTTCAGGGAACAAAAAGTGGTTCTTCTATGCCATCATTCCAATAAACCCTTTTTTGGCATATTTATTGTTTATCGTGAAGCGAAAGGAAAATACTCTTGTCTGAAAATCGAGTCTGAGGACAATAAGGAACAAGGTTACCTTGCCATTGACACTGTCAGAATGCTTCCTTATCCTAAAATTATTTTCTCCTGATGGATTTGCCGCCGAGGGAATGTGATCAATGGAATCGTTTTAATATGCCTAATCCTGATGGCATTGGAGAAAGGGGTTAGGAAGATGTGATGAGATTATAGAGGGGAGCCGGAGAGCCGGAGAGCCGGAGTGGGTGGGAGGAGGCGCAGAGCAGGTGGGGTGGGATAGAGTGAATGAGAGAAGATGAGAAAAGAGCTTGGACGTTTGCTTTTGATGGCACAGCAGGTTTTAGAGCGTCCCCGTGGGGAGGGGTTGCGTGTTGGTGACCTGGCAGAGGACAAAAGGACTGTGTGTGTGCGTACGTACTGTATGAGTTTGAAAGGAGGTGACGTGAAGGGCAGGAACCACACCAGTAAAGCCCACTTTGTGCTACTGCTCAGTGTCACAACTGTCAATCACTGTCCTCGGAGCCAATGGGAGGGTTCTCAGAACCTTCCGGTGTAACCGCTGGGGTCGAGTCAATGGCAAGGCAATCCGTTTATAGTCAGTATGGATAATAGGAACCACAGGTTTATTAAAGCAGAAACAGCTGCTTTAAGGGCAATTTACATATTTTCATCGCTTTGTTAAACATTACTATTATGCTCGTTAAAAAGGTTCCTGGCTTGGATTAGTCTTCAAGGGCCAGATGTGATCTCGTAAACACATCTGGGGACAACTTGTTTAACTTCTGTTGCTGTACTGCTCCACAGATTCCTCAAGTCATTTTATTTGCTCTTAACAAGAAGCAAAAGCAAACTAAACTAAAATGGAATATTTACTGTCAGAAATATGAGTTACACATTGAAATTGAGTAGAACTGTGGAAGCCAAGATGGGATCTGTAAGACCAAGACAAATCTATGAAAACCTGGTCAGGAATGCAAAGCAAAACCCCCACATCACTACCAAAGACCTACAGGACAATTTGGCTGGCATTGGAATGGTGCACTGGCCCACTGTGTAGTTTTGCTGGACAGTCATCCTCTACATAGAGGGGTCATCAGATTGTAACCTTAACTGTAAACTCATCTCGAAAGTCATTGTCTGAAGATTGGCCACAATCAACAAAGGTCTGTTTGAAGAGAATAGGAGCAGCATGTGATGAAAAGACCGCCTTTCCAAGCAAGTGCTGGATCTATTAGGATTTTGGGTAATGTGGCACAGGGAGTGTTGTGGGAAGAGGCATAGCGGGAAGAAAGGATCCGAAACATCAGCAAATTCTGAAATGTCCCTCAGTAAGTGAAGAGTCTGAAGCTAGTTTCTACAAGCTAGATAGTGAAGCACTATTGTTATCTAACAATTTTCCCTTACTTGATTTAGTCTCACCATAATCTGTGTTCCCTCCCATATTTAGCCCGTAGGTTCTCATGGTTGTCCCCACATGACCTTAGTATGAGATCACGTCTGGCCTCGCAAGACTAAGCTTCACATTATCTGGAAGTTCTTCAGGTTCTTCACACTCACGATTCATTGACAACAAGAAGTTTCTTTTTGGAACCAAATGTGTCCGTCTATGCCATTGCTTCAAAGGTCCGCTTGTTAAGTGTACGGGTTTATAACTGCTACCTTCTTCATATGGATGTGTGACTGATGAGGGATGTAAATGATTTACCAAATAACCAATAAACAAACAATTGTTAGAACAGTGCCATCAGTTAAAAGACATTTATTTCATTTCATTTCCAATAAGCAGCCGTTCCTGTTTGAATTGGCCAGCTTATCATTCAAGTTAAGGATGTTTTTGAATAGTACACAGGCAATTCACTGCTGTCGGAGCAAAACCTCACATCGTTTTTTACATAATTTTAAAATACCTATTGTCCCTTTTATTGTGTGTAAATTTCAAGATGAATGGACCAAAAGAAACAGCCTAAAATGACATGAAAGAATGACGGGTTCCGTTGACTTACATTAGAAGTAAAGCATGTTTTTTCCTTCTTCTGTAAACTTTGGAGATGCAGGGTTTTGGTCCAACAGCAACGAATTGATCCCACTACTAGAACATAAGCGCTGCTAAAAATAGAGGTTTTCCCTACCAATTTTTCAAAAGCCAACATCTACAAAGTGATAAAATAGTCAAAACATGCATTTTAGAATTGATATTTTGATGCGCCGTGTTTTGGATTTCAGACTTGCTAATTAATTAATCTTTAACTAAATTGTCTAAACTTGGCATCCCTTGTGAATGAATATAGAAAGTATGTAGCAAGGCGATAAAAGGACGGATGAAGGAAGGATGAATTTTAATGAGCAGGTTGAAATGTTTACACTGTTAACATCAGTTTTACAGAAGAATTTTTGAAGGTTCTACTTAGCAGGAAAAATATCTGGTGCATTTTATTTTATTTCTGTGTACAAGTGCATGATCTTCACCGATTCCATAGACTGACCTGGCCTCGATTGTTTGGTTTTATCCACGTGTTTGATTAACTAGCCTGGCTGATTGCATTTTAAGAATTGTTGCTCGTTCTCTTCAGTCTGAAACACACGTCTTGTCAGTGGCACTGTGTTGATTGTTGATTGGTGGGGTCAAATCGTGACCTTGTGTCATGCAGACTGGTTTGTGTTTTTTTTTTTTTTGTTTTTTTTTTTGTATTTTAGCGACACGTGGTCAATGCGGATGACTCAGTAGAAAAAGTAAAGGCACTGTCCTCGATTTCAGCTGGTGTACTTCAGGTTCATAATGCCTCCGACTAAAAGGTTTAAAAGGTCAAAGCTCACCAGTAGCACTGCGGTGAACGGCATCAAGGGTTTCTTTAGAGTTGCATAACGCGCAACTTAAGGTCTACAAACGAAGGTAATCCTAACACTACCTTACACTCCAAAACGTCAAACATAAAAAAGTGAAAACTATCAGCTTCTTTTCATATATATACTGTATATTCATAGATATATTCCGTTGTTTTTTTCCACATTTCACGTCAAGGTTTTGGTGTTTTGTTACTCGCTACTAAATCTACACTGTTTTCTCCACTTGAAAGCTACTCAATGCACAGTGTATCGAAAAAAGAGAGGAAAAAAGGAAGAAAATACCTGGGAACGCACATCACAGACGATAGCTAAATAAAGGACACGTTTGTCTTTCCTCATCCACTAGAATCTAAAGTTAGATATGAATACTTCAAAACAAAAGCTCTGGTGGCGGCTGTATAATACATCTGAGAAGGACACACAGGGACAATATCAGCACGATGGGGTCACATACAGGTCGAGTTTGAGTTGGGTAAGGCCTTCACCTAGGTTTCATGCATTGTCTTGGCGCAGTTGGTATGTTTTCTTCCCTCCAGAATGAAAGAAAGAATGAACAGCACTCAGAGAGAGAGAGAGAGAGAGAGAGAGAGAGAATGAGAGAGGGTGGAAAATATCTCGGATTGATTTATCTCTGTGCTTCCTGGAGCATTTTGAAAGGTATCTTTGGGGGCATTGAAGGAGATAATGACATCACATTTTTTAGAGGGGAGAAAGAATGACGTCACTTCCTGTCGAGTTAGTTCTCTTCTATGCCGTTTTTAGAGAATGTACAGCTGTATGCAGATGTTTGGGCACCATGGTCAAAGGACATATATTGCTGATTTTTGAAGTGAACAGAATTCGTCATGACATCTGCATGAGACAAACTTAAATATGACACCGTTCTGCAAAGCATAAGCGTGATTGCCATGTATTTGCTGAAAACGCAGCTGGCAACTGTGGTCACGCTTTCAGTTTATCCACGAGTGATTTTACTCATTGGGTCTGAATCCAAGTTGTAGACAATTCCAGAGCATAATAAATTCTGTGACCCTTGAAAACTTGTGCTGCCTTCTAATTGAGTGACTGGTGATCTTAAACTAAAGACTCTTACAAAGCAGGAGACGTAAAGAGATCTAAATCATTCAGTCTTGAACTCACTGTCCAAAACATCATCTACAAATGAAAACAACTGTGGAAGTAAAGATGAGATCTGGAAGACCAAGACAAATCTCTGAAAAGAAAACTAGTGAGTATGCAAAGCAAAACCCCCACATCACTACCAAGGAACTACAGGGAGGTTTGGTTGGCATGCGAATACTGATGCAGTGGGTCATCAGAAGGAAACCTTAACTGTGATCTGAGTAGGAAAGTCATTGATGTATGGCTGCAATCACCAAAAGTTTGTTTGGAGAAAAAAAGAAGCAGCATTTGATGAAAAGAACACCTTGCCAACTGTTAAGCATAGAGTTGGGTCTATTATGACTTGACATCTAGTGGCACAGTGTTGTTCGCTGTGCGAATAGAGGGGAAAATATAGAGGGGATACTAAATATCACAAATTCCACAAGATAATGTCCCACAGTTTGTGAAAAAACTGAAGCTAAAACGACGCTGGCTTCTACAACAGGACAGTGATGCAGAGCATCTACAGAGCAACCATGAGTGCTCTAAATTAGAAGCGTTCCACGAGGAAAAGTGGGGAAAAAAAATCCTAAATCACAAATAGCAAGACTGGTAACTGGCCACAAGAAACATTTAGAGGTGATTTCAGCCAGTGGGGGTTGTATTAAGTACTGAAAGGGTGCCCATTGTCCAATGTCTTAAATTCAGCAAAGAAATAATCCTTTAAAATTTCCATAAATGTCAGGTTTTTCCATGCAAAGCTGGTGTTAACTTCTTTCCACTTAGAAAATCAACAAATTGTGTCATTTGACCATGAACCTTTGCATACAGCTGTCTTGGTATTAGACTGTCTGAAACCTCTTTCAACAGCAGGGACCTCCAAACTTGGATATTCAACTTGGAAGTTTAACAAAAGGTCTTTTGCTAGCATTGTTAACTTGTGTCCGCGGTAAACCTTTACACATACATTTATATATATTACTCTGTCTCCATCATAAATAGCTTTAAATCTGACAAAACGTTCGACCAGGGCATTCTGTACACAAGTAAACAGCATTTATCTACACAAAGAAGGAGGAGAAGAGTCGCTACGGCGTTTCCACGCTGCCGTCAAGTCAGTCTCATTATAGAACAACTGTGCCCATCGTGTGCTGCTCATAATACAATATGATTATAATTCAGCGCGTCAGAAAAAAGTTCGGCTTATACTTCATCACAAGTGTCACAAGTGGGATTGAACTGTACACATCACCATCATTCCATTAGCATTCGTTAGGTTTTTCAATTAGAAAAAAAACGATGTTAGCATGAGGGACATAAACATTCCGGCTGATTGGAGATCCAGGAACTGGGCCTGAGGCGATCCTCAGTTGCTTGATGGTTTTCTACGGCTAATTTCACTTGGACTGAAGAAAATAAAAGTGACTTGAACTATGAGAATGAAATGTCAATGATCTAATCTGGTTCACGGTTATGTCTGCTGCGTCCATCGTGAGCAGTGAACAGGATTAACTTGCTCAGCTGACGGTTTTTTAGGTTCTTTTAAAGGATTACAGCGTTTTTCAACCTCCATCTGCCCGTTAGCTTCTGGTCTAAGCATGCCAACAGGTTTTCTCTTCCTTTTACAGGTCAACCATGCAATACATGCAGATAGACATTAGGCTGAAAAACACTGATTCCTTTAATGCCAGTGTTCTGACCTGAGTTAACAGTCCATGTTTCCAGCCCTCCCTCAGACCTTTGAGTGGTAAGCGTCCTGTTTGGTTTCAACAAGAAAATGATCTATACTCTATGGTGCTGCATAACAAAGCTGGCGCAGGATTACAACGTTGCAGTCATTCTGTACAAGGGTGGCGTGCTGATGAAGTCAATAATAATGTAGGCTTAAATCGTGAAGTCATTCCAAGCTGCCAGAGATAGATAGATTGTCTATTTACTCCCACCTTAAACGTCTGTTAGATGGAATTTGCGGAATAACTCAGAGTTGAAATGAGAAAAAGGATATGAAAATGAATGTAGCAATTTATGCGCAATTAAAAAAAAACAAAAAACTGTTTGAACAGAATCTAAATTGATCTCGCCTTGCTCGGCCCACGAATGTGTTCTTTTGTAGCAACTGTTTTTGTAGCAACTCAGCCTAATGGGAAACTGTGGCGCGTTGCGTCTCGTACATAATGTATGTATGTCAATTATTTTCATTGTTTACATGTGTTAGCACTTCACAATACAACACTAGGCTATTATGAATTCTATGTTGAATATTATTATGAATTCTATGTTGTTGTAGTGACAAATCTGCCACCAAGCTACCCCCAGCTTGATTACAAAACAATCCACACGCATACGAAATAAATATCATTTGAAATAAACGACAGCCTCTAAAATAAGTTGCGCGATACACATTCTCATTAGGACGAACGGAACTTTTGCCAACTTCCTGTAAAGTTTGTCCAAACTAGCAATAGTTGCTATGAAAAAAATGCATTCATGGGCAAATCAAAGATACACAGATTCTCTGTGTGAAAGGCAGAAGCACTTGTATGCTGCAGATGAACTGAACTGTATGCACTGTGTGTATGTGTGGCCCAGTGCTGCTGCACAAAAATGACCCGGGCAAAACTGAGCAGATGAAAGGGCACGTGAGCTTGAGTGATTGTGATTGGCAGGAAAACAACGCGTGCTCTCATCTTCACTCTCTTCTCCATCCCTCCTTCTCTTCTTCCTCCGCGTGCAGGCAGTCTCGTGTGGGCCATCGCTGGTGCTAGCTTGTCTATTCTCCTCCCTCTCTTTTCCTGTCCTCTTTTCCCGCTCCTCCTCTCCTCTCTGGCATGGTCAGTGGCGGTCATAGGCAGTGGCTGTCGCCGCAGCAGCAGGCCCCGCCCCCCGCGTGGCTGCGCTGTAGTAGTAAGGAGATCCTGGAGGGAACACAGGAAGACAAAAGCGTCCAACGTGCACATTAATATTACCATTCTTAAATGTTAATACACAATATTAAAGTTCTGGTGTACCATAACACCGACTACTCTACTAGATTGGTAGAAAATAGAGGGACCATGGACCTGGCTTGCTCCCTCACTGGCTCCACAAGGGGGCAGTATTAGCACTCAAGCAGCTTTTATGTGCTGAAAGGGAGGAAACTGGCACGAACCCACACCAGCAAGAGCTCCAATTTTATGAAGTAAAATTCTTGAAACTAATGAAAAGTCTAAATATTAAGAGCATATATATTTACAAGGATTATGGTATGGCCTATTTAAACCAAAGGCATTAGTAGAGAGCCCTACATTTACACTTCTGAATACTTCATTATTGTTTTTGAAAAGTTGTTTTGATTTCTTTTAAAGTAAGTTGAGATGTTTAGATTCATCATGAGTTTAATTTGAATAAAAAAACAACTTTATTCAAAAAATGAAATGTCCCACATTGTCATACCACTACCGAAACAGAATCTGAGTTTATAGGTGGGGCCTTCTTTGAGCCACACCCCTGAATTTTAGGGAAGGAAGTGAGACCGCACCCCTGTCCCTCGTGGCCACATGCCGAGCAGTTAGATCCCATTCTTTTGAAGTAAATGAAGTCTAGAAATCAGTGTGGAACATTAGGAATCGTCACTACAGAAACACGATTTATAGAAACATTTTAATCATCATAAAGATGTAATGATTTTGTGTGTGTACAGCTGTTCAAAGCTGTGTTTGATAGTCCTGTATTGAATAGTGTTTTTGAGTTCTTTTCGAAATGAGCTGAAACAGTCATCACCGAAACATTTGGTAAAATCTCGGCAGTGTTATGATTGTTTTGTCGGTGTCAAAATGGAATGTTCAGTCATGAATTTGACTAAAATCAACAGGATTAGGTAGAGGGTCACTCATATATATTTAGCTTATTACTATCTCTACGAATGCCTTTGGTTTAAATCCATTATAACATAATCCTTGTAAATATCTATGATCTAAGAGTAGCGCTTCGCATGAATGGCCCTAACCGTCACCACAAGATGTTGAAGAGCGGTAAGACTACTAATGAGTAAACTCTCAGCTTCTCACTAAGCTTCTTCAAAGACGTTGTTAGAAACAATTCATTGTAATATCATTTTTTCCATTGTTCATATTCTCTCATAGGTCATATCTTTGACAGACAGTGTGGGCACCATTACATTTGTTCAGAGAACGAGCCAAACAATGATTTGGAAAGAGGCGTAACTGTCTGTTTAACATCAGCATGGTTTGGAGGTGGAGAAGCTGGCGACTCTACCAGTGTCAGTCTGCGCTGCTACTCTCAGTGAGACGCCGCTGCCGCTGCCTGAGGCCGTACCCCGCAGGAAAAAACCCATTTCCAGCATACAAGACACAGATCCATCTCGATCAGCGCGTGCTGCCGTTAAGTGCTGATAGACCTCTCAAAGATGAAAAGCCTTTAGTATCACACAGGCTTAAGAGCAGCCCATTTTTCTTCATTAGACAGAAACAGGGAGCGAGAGCGAGAGAGAGAGAGAGGGTGAGAGGAGAAATTCGAGATGGAGAGAGATGTTTTATGTTGTTGCTGTTGCAACAAAACATTCCCAGCTTTAATGAATGTTAATGTAAAATTTTACTTTAAATAGTCCATTTAAATAATTTTGACCGTTTGTGTTGGTCAAGTAATGATGAAATGTCGATATGATGTAAAAGGCAGTTGGATTTACAAGTGTTAACAAGGTACAAGGTAACAACTTATTTGAAGCCTGCTTACATAGAGACTTCATGACACACGGACAACATTTACAAGGCAATAGTGGAGTATTTCTCAACAGCACCTCATAGTGACAGTATTTGCAGGATAAAACCATGTTTTTATGTTAATGAAGTAAATAACATTGGGCTGACAAAAAAGCCCTTAAATGACGTTTGTTCCGTTTATACGGCTGGTATGAAGAACTTATAATGCAGGCGCCTAGTTAAGATCAGTTCTGTGAGTCTTATGCATCTGACTCTACGTACAGTTACAGGGGAATGATGTTTAATGCCAGAGTTATAAATGGAATAAATGTCCTTCACTTCAGTTTAAGGGACCTCTTATCAATAAACTGTCATTTACTTATAGCACATAAAACAGCTCATGTAATCTTTTTATATGTGAATCTCTTCAGAAATTCTCAAGTGACCCATTTTAAATGTTTTTTCAGTGCTTAGGAATGAGGTATGAGGTCTTTATATATGAAGTCCAATAAGAAATGGAAAGGAGTTGATACAACAGCAGCAATATGTTCAATCACAATGTGTTTAATTTGAATTTGAGTGTTTGTGTAGAGTAAATATGTGATTTTTGTGCTTTGTAGTCGTTTTTAGTTCATTTTTAGTTTACAGGAGCATCGTGCTTGCGTATTTAAACACTCCGATTTGAAGTAATACTTTAAAGGTTTGCTCAGAAACTTTTGCAACTTCAAATAAAACATGGAGACTCTTTTACAAGCTTTAAGTTTATAGGTGCAGTGTGTAAGATTTAGTGGCATCTAGTGGTGGATTTGCAGATCAACCAGCTGAGTACCCCTCCCTCACCCCTCCCTTTTCAAGCGTGTAGTAGAACCTACAGTGGCTGTCATGTTTTTGCTTCTTTGATGATGAGAATTTACACATCTATCTATCCCTTTTTCAAAATGTGGGTTCTCAAACTTCTCAAAACGCAAAATAGTTGTTCAGTACCAGCAACACCACTGATTATTTTTCTTTCTATGAGAGAGAGAGAGAGATTTGGTGCTGCACCACCCAATTTAAGCTACGACTTCAATGTAAAACATTAAAGCTACTCTCTAGAGCCAGTGTTTGGTTTGTCTGTCCTGGGCTACTGTATAAACATGGCAGCCTCTGTTGGAAGTGCTCCCTATCTAGGAATGAAGGACTCTAACAAGATTAGATTAAGTGACCCTTATTAGTCCCACAATGGGGAAATTTCATCTCCACAATCGAACCCATCAGTGCAGTGAAACCACATATACACTGGTGAACACACCTGCCCGGAGCAGTGAGCAGCCCTATCCGCAGCACCTAGGGAGCAGTTGGGGGTTAGGTGTCTTGCTCAAGGGCACCTCAGTCATGTACTGTCAGCTCAGGGGATCAAACTGGCAACATTCCAGTTGCAAGGCTGGTTCCCTAACCTCCAGCCCATGACTGCCCCCACAAAAGTTACCCAAAAGACAAGCTACACAAGCTAAGAAAACACAACAGTTTGTAGATATAGACATCCCCTTTAATCTTGCACACTGCACCTTTAATCTAGAACAGTCGAAGGCCTTAGCACTGGCATACAACTGGCATGGAATCCCACAGGGGAGCAGAAATTAGCACAATCATATAGGTGTTTTTCCTTGTTTTTGACTGAGTTTTGACACACGAGGCCTGAATTGAAGGCTTAGCTCTAATATTCACAGTTCACCACTGTCTTTTATCCAAAACAGGGTGTGAGACGGTGTTTACTGTTGACATCAAGGTGACTGAGACACTGATTTTTGCCTTAGAACGTAGACGCACACGTCTGTCAAAGCAGTATCAACTCTGACACACCGAGCAAAGTGACAAGAAATCCCCATGGAACACACACACACACACACACACACACACACAGACAAACTGCTCTCCCTTTCCTCTGTTACCGACAGATACACGAGTCTACAGTACTGTACAAAAATTTGGATTCATTTGTCAAACTTATAATAATTGATTAGAATTTAAAGGGCCTAATGCCAGCACTCACTTCATTAAACATCTAGTAACAAACCACTAATATGGCTTTAAAAGATGGTATTTTTTTATTTTTTGGGTAAGGATTCAATAAATATTCTCCTAAAAATATAAAAATATACATTTATTCTGAATGCTAGCTTTGCAAAATGTAACTTGGGCTGAATACAAATACTTGCTTTCTGTATTCTGGATATATATTCCCAAAACCTGTTCTGGAGCATCCCAACCCTGGAGACATATGAGTAATGTGACTAACAAAGTCCTTTTCTGTAATATGATACGCAGCCTTCTTACAGAAAAATGCACAGGTGTATGCAAAAGTTTGTGCGCCCCCGGTCAAACGACATATTTTGTTGATTTTAAGTGAGAATAATTTAACACACGTCTGCATATTATAGTGCACACTTACTGTTTATTTGCTGAATTTAACATATTGGAAAAACATTAAACGCAGAATGTGGCCTATGCAAAAATGATAGCACTCATTTTGTTTCTTTCTAGTATGGCAGCTAATAAATAGAAATTGTGACTAACAGTTGCAGAAAAATGCCGTATTTTAGTTTGTTCACTGTGGATGTATTAACTTTGGCATATGACTGCAGCCACATTACTGTAATGCCTCGCTTTGCACCGCGCCAACTCCACACTGGTGGTGACTGAGGCTAGTGGGTGTGGTTGCTCTGTATGTTTGTGTGTGTACCTGTAGGCTGTGGGGTCTGGCTGGGGAACAGGCCTGACGAAGCTGCTCTCTCTGAGCCCAGAAGAGAACCGTACTCCTGCTGGAACACTGTGAACAACACACGAACATGCACATATCAGCCTGTGAGCATGGGCAGTGTTTGTCGGTCAGAACACCTGCCTGCTTCTGTAGCCTTCTTTTTGTATGACTTGCCAAAGCCTTCGTTCTTCTATCACTCACACCTCTTAACCTTGTCAAATTCTGACGCCTGGATTGTGTCTGTACTTTTGTCCATTTTTATAGACAGAGTCGTGTTGACCTATTTCTGTTTGTAAATAAAAGAGGTTGATGGTGTATGGAGACATCAAGCATGCCATTCACACCCAGAGTCCATTCAGTCCACATATGGAAGCCAAGCTGCTGAAATGACCTGTTTTCGTGAAACAGCAATTTTACATATACAGCGGGTAAGCTCCACCCACTTACGTTGAAGTTATAAGGAGTGTTTCAGCCTGAATTGCTTTCTGAATGAGGCACAATACAGAGCAGCCAATCAAGACATACATCATTCACACACACCAGTCTTCTGATCTGAGGAATAAAGATAGGTTGGAAAACGATCCTGTGACATTGAATTATGAGTGTTTGATACATAAAATCATACACAAAGTTATAAGTGTACAAAATTTAAGTGCAGAATACAGACCAGCACAGTTTGAAGCAAGTGTGATGATGTAGTCATGCAGGTTTGGACGATGCTAATTGGTACATAAGCTTCCATTACTTTTTAGCTACAATAGCTAAAGAAGCAAACTCAGACACTTATAACACCCCATGTCTGATCAGGCTTAAACCACTTACCAAGCAGGCTGGGGTTGGGGAACCTCCATGACTCGTTGTATGTTGAGTACTGTGGGTGAGAGTATGGACTGCCAGAGAATTCACCTCCTAGTCAGGAAAGAAACCAAAGAGAAACAAAGGAAAACAGTGAGGACTTGTGGACATGTGGGGAGACGGTCAGCATTTGGGGTGATAGCCCTGCTAGTGCTTTGGATGCTGATATGCTCTTAACAAGTTAAACCAGTTAACCAGCACCAGACCAGCATAAACCAGCTCAGACCAGCATGGAATACATGGTGGTCTATTCTGCTTTTTGCATCAAAGAGCAGAAACACGTCTGATTTCCATTTTGTATTTACACTGTGGCAGACAATCATTCAGAGCGACCGACAGTTTAATCATGTTACAGATGTAGGTGGACAAAGAGCCCGAGGAGTCTTACTGGTGTAGCATAGTGTGTTTACCCAGAGGGGGGATCAAACCCCATATGCCATAAATGTAAATGATTCACATTTTTTCAAATAAATAAACTAATAATGACACTTTTCCATCATTTTCCTGAGGTCAGACCACCTGACATGGTAGACTGAACCGTTCTAGCCATATTTTTTTTTTTTCCAAAATTTGTGAAAGGGCTACTGACCTTGGCATTGAACCAAGGGTCACTTGGAGCCACCGCTGAGTTTGTATCTCCAGCTAACATGGCTAATCTAGTTTTTCCATTCATCATTTTGTCACTCTGTAGATCTTAGCTGACGTTGTTGCGCTCAGATACCTGTGAAGGAATTCTTCCATGAAGAATTTATATCCTTTGTTCAGCTTGGATTGCTGTGTGATTAGTGATATCCAGCAATTCTGGACACATACCTGAATTTGAATCTTGCCAACTATGACAGTGACATGTCTTTCCATGGTAAGCTGAGGTGAACAGCAGTATTTCTGAGGTTAATAATCATAATAAAGTGTTTATGGAAGTGGAAGACCCAGAAAGTGTGCATGTGTGTGAGAGAGAGTGTAAAACTCCAGCACTATCAACTGCATGCAAGTGTCAATTTGCGATGGTTTTTCTCCACCGTTGCTTCGCTAGTTTTCCCTCTCTCTCTCTCTCTCTCTCTCTCTCTCTCTCTAGGGATCTCTCTCTCTCACTTTGCTGACTGCCACAAACTAGGAGGCCCCATCTCTCTCTCTCTCTCTCTCTCTCTCTCTCTCTCTCTCTCTCCCTTTCCCTCCATCTCTCGCTCTGTCGGTTCTGCCTGGCTGCTTTCGCGGCCCCCTCTTCCCCCCGTGTGTCAGCCCCCTGCTGAAAGGGAGAGAGAGAGCGAGAGAGAGAGCGAGTAGGATAAGAAATGTATAAGAAATGTATAAGAAATGTATAAGAAATACACAGAGGAATAAAGTGGAGGATGAAGGGGGAATGAATGATAGAGGCAGGGAGAGCTGGGAAATAATGCTCGCTGATAATCAATTTTATCTCAAATTGATATTTACCTCTGCTTTTATTTTATTGATTCAATATCATTAACAAAACAGGGAACCATTTGAGTCTGAGAAAGAAAATCAAAGAAAGGCAGGTCCTGGGTAAAATTCACAAAGCTATGGAAATGGGAAAAATCATTTTCCAGAACTCTTCCAACTTAAGGTCAACATCTATGCATTGTTTTTCTGATTGCTGCAACTTTTCCTGAAAATGGCCAAACGTGCACCTGTTCACTGTTTAGCTGAAAGAGTGAAAGGCTGAAAAATGTTTGGTGGCTGTCAACTTGTTATGATTAGCCTCTTCGTGCTTTTAGCTTTAGAGTCCTGTGTGAACATACGGTTAATTACCAAATAAAGAAATGTCCTTTCATCTTGGTCATTTTTCCCTTTTGTGTTGTCATGGTTGGATTCAAAGTCTGGTGCCTGACCAGAAGCCAGCCAGTGAGTTAGCTAGCTAGCATCCTATCCACATTGTTGTACTTCTGCGATTGCTAATGAAGTTGATCGATGATTACTTCCTGTTTCAGCCACTTACACTTTCCTCTCACTCTCGGAAAGTGAGTTCACATTTATGATATGACGTTTCTCACAGACTTAAAGCCTGACTTCTGCCGGAAAATAAAAGCTTAAAGTCCACGAAAAAGCTGCCATGGAGCTGGTTACCCTGCCATGGAGCTGGTTACCCTGCCATGGAGCTGGTTACCCTGCCATGGAGCTGGTTACCCTGCCATGGAGCTGGTTACCCTGCCATGGAGCTGGTTATGCTGCCATGGAGCTGGTTACCCTGCCATGGAGCTGGTTACCCTGCCATGGAGCTGGTTACCCTGCCATGGAGCTGGTTATGCTGCCATGGAGCTGGTTACGCTGCCATGGAGCTGGTTACCCTGCCATGGAGCTGGTTACCCTGCCATGGAGCTGGTTATGCTGCCATGGAGCTGGTTACCCTGCCATGGAGCTGGTTACCCTGCCATGGAGCTGGTTACCCTGCCATGGAGCTGGTTATGCTGCCATGGAGCTGGTTACGCTGCCATGGAGCTGGTTACCCTGCCATGGAGCTGGTTACCCTGCCATGGAGCTGGTTACCCTGCCATGGAGCTGGCTGCCCTGCCATGGAGCTGGTTACCCTGCCATGGAGCTGGTTACCCTGCCATGGAGCTGGTTATGCTGCCATCGAGCTGGTTACCCTGCCATGGAGCTGGTTACCCTGCCATGGAGCTGGTTACCCTGCCATGGAGCTGGTTACCCTGCCATGGAGCTGGCTGCCCTGCCATGGAGCTGGTTACCCTGCCATGGAGCTGGTTACGCTGCCATGGAGCTGGTTACCCTGCCATGGAGCTGGTTACCCTGCCATGGAGCTGGTTATGCTGCCATCGAGCTGGTTACCCTGCCATGGAGCTGGTTACCCTGCCATGGAGCTGGTTACCCTGCCATGGAGCTGGTTACCCTGCCATGGAGCTGGCTGCCCTGCCATGGAGCTGGTTACGCTGCCATGGAGCTGGTTACCCTGCCATGGAGCTGGTTACCCTGCCATGGAGCTGGCTGCCCTGCCATGGAGCTGGTTACCTTGCCATGGAGCTGGTTACCCTGCCATGGAGCTGGTTTGGAGCTCCTTGACATCCCAGTAATTTATTTGATTCAATACAAACTTGTAATACAATATTAACTGAAATGTTCTCCACCTAAAAAGATATTTTTGGGAAGTTTTAGAGAACAACAGAATCATCCATTTCCATTTGAGTTACAGCCAAGAATTTCCTTTCTAATTTCGAAGGTTGGTTTGGTTCATAGAGATGCCACAGTTGGAGGAAAAGCAGCAGCAGGAAGGACAGAGGTGAAAGTGGGATGGCCCATACGGGGTCATTGGCGCAGTTACCACCCCCCTCGTCATCTGGAGTGTCAGGTTGTTTGGGGAAGGAGCTTGGAAGAAGAAGAAGAAGACGAGTGGGATGAAGTGAGGGAGAGAGGGACAGGGGGTCCCCGGCGAGGCGCCTAGGTGGCAAGGTCGTAAAAGCTTGTCAGAGGAGAGGGAAACACGGGGGACGCGGGCGGAGCCTCTGGCAGACAAGGTTACGCCTCTTCCTCCCAACAAGACCTCCCGAGTCACCACGGCGACACGATGACAGGATGTATGCTGACGGCCCGAGACAATGCTGTTGTTGTTGTTGTTGTCGTCGACGTTGTTTTGGTCAGGGTTTGTTTTGCAGCGTGCAGGGACTTGGTGCAGGCTGGAGGATGGTGAAGGATGCTGAGCTTCACTGAGTCTTTTGTTTAGTATTCCCCACAGTGAGGCGCTGAGAAAGTGGATGCTAGCGGCTCCCTATGACCAATTCTGTGCTATTATGATGCAGAGTACATAGAGGGGCGTTGTGTTGCTTTTGGAACACCCACAGTTTTTCAACAGACAGTGTTTCACCATCCCAAGGAGAACATATCCTGAAGGTTAATACATTTAGAGTTTAAGGTTTATGTTTATTGTGTGCTGCTAGTGTAACTGAGCTGATCATTCGGTTTATTTGCATATATAACTACTGGTGTCAAAGTTAACAAGAGGATAACATGTTGACATGATAAATTATAAGGCACTCCTTTTTAAGGTTAATGTGTTTTCCAGGTTTGACCCTTCTGTAATTCCACCCTGTAGCTCAGCAGCAAACTAACAAAAGCACCATCAAAGTGGGAAGCGACATGTTCCCCTTTGAAACAAGATATAATGCAGCAGTTTGAGGCATTTTTCATTCTTTAAGGTGCACACAATGTAAATGGACCCTCAGAAGTACAACGGTAAAGGTTCTACTGTGTGTATATTTAAATACATTTCTCCCAAGGAAAACTTGGATCTTTGTACCTTTTCCTAACCGAACATTTTAAAACGGAATAATAAAGGAAGAAGTAAAAGAGCCCGGAGCCGAGGCAGGGTGTATGTAGTCAATGCAGCTTTAAAAACAGAATCGCAATGGAATATGGGAAAACTGACGGTACCACCCCCGTGACAGTTTAGAGCCTACAATTGTGCTCATGTGATTTTTTGTTCAGGTTCATGGTGAAGTATTGAAAGTAATACATACATTCTGATGAAGCTTATTCTGTCCACTCACACACTCTCAGAAATAAGGGCAGTAAACCTTCACTGGGGCAGGACCCTCTTGTCACGGGAGTGGTCACCTCAAGGGTACACCTCAACGGCTTTAGTCAGGGAACATAATTCTACCGAAATCCATTGAAATGATGTTTTCTAAGTTGTATTGACTGAGTGTATAGCACTGACAGCCGTCCTCCTTTTTAAATTCTTTAGTGTGTGTTGTTTTTTTTTTTTAGCAAACAAGACAAACATTGCAATTAAACTACACACACTTACAGAATCCCAATTCATTTATTTAATAGCTTGTCTACCCTAGAAATAACCATTTTTAACACAGTCTAAAGGAAATAACAGCTAAATTATACATGATAGGAGAAAATGAGCCACAGCTCTCTAGGAATACAGCTGCTCATAAACTTTACTAAACTACAGACTAAACTATTACTAAACTATTAAACTACAGACGAAGGCGAAAATAGTCTTTACTGTTAATGTGCCGTACTGTATGAAAGGTCTCAGGCACCCAAGACACATTTTCAGCATCTGTTTATTTGTGTAGTTTGTGTTTATTTGCTGAGAAAAGTGTTCATATTAGAATAAACAAAATGTATAGAATATTAATTAATAATAATGAATAATCGAGGAAGCCCAGTATTATATGTAGTTAAACAGCAGCTCCTGGTTTGACCAATCAGTGCTCAGTAAATTGAGCTCATGATGTAATTGATGATATTAACGAGTCTCTGTGGCGGCTGTGAAGGTGTCCAGGAAAAATATGGACCCGAGAAATTCTTGTTACTGTTTATAGTTTTTCTGTTTATCTGAATTATGAATACGACTTTATTCTAATGTATATTGTGATAAACTCACTGCTGAGGGAACGTGTTTAAAAATTTGCTTAGACGCCTGAAACCTTCACACAGTGCTGTGTGTCTCTGTAGAGGTTTTTGGACCATTCTTTATGAAATGTTGACACGTTGTAAAGGACAGCTGCCTGTTTAGATGCTGAAAAAATTGAGATACCCATGTGTTTATATAGGGAGGATATGCTACCATAAACATGCTTTTAAAGAAGTGGCCAAGTTGCTTAAGGTGAAATGAAAATTTGACATTCTCTGTGGTTCCATATGATACGACCAGTCAAAACCTGTCTAAAGGCACAACATGTTGGTTTTATTCCAAACTACACGAGCCTTCCTACAATACCTGATTCAGTGCATGAACACTAAGTTGCGTTAGAACACCATGTGATGGCTGTGATAAATGATTACAGCCATTGCTAGAAGAGCTAAGCCTACGCTCAAGTGCGTGTCCAGGCTGTAACGAGGCCGGTTGTGGAACGGTTAATGAGTCAATGGTGAGGGTCCCTGAGAGACACTGCCGTGACACTGTTGCTGTGAATATGATGCTCTGTTCCGTCAGAGCGAATCTCTGCGGGTTTGTAAATCCGTGCGTGTTTGGCGGCGGGCGGACCCGCAAGAAAACGCTGGAGGAGAAACAGAGGCTGCGAGAAGAGTGCGGGAGAATGAATGAATGAATTAGTCAAGGGTCAGCGGTGATTCTCATTAAAAACAAATTACTGATGTTGAGAGGGGACAGCTGTGAGACTGGAGCCTAATGGCCCCCGCCATTCTGGCTCGGAAACTCAAATACACCCTCACCAGCCTGGCCCCCCACAACCTACCAACCGACCATCACCGTCCCCATATACACACACGACCCCCCACCCCAGTCGCCCCCGTCCAGCGTCCCAGAACCCCCTGGGAGTGTGCTGTCAACCTGGCAGACGGGGGGAGACAGGAAGTGCCAAAGACAAGCCCACCTCCCACAGGGACCTCAGCAGAAATAAAGGAGGGGTGAAAAGGAGAGAGGAAAAGAGAGAGAGAGAGAGAGAGAGAGCTGATCAGAGAGTGCTGGCATATAAAGAACATAAGACAAAGACTACGACAAGCATTGAAGATCTGTGGTTTGATAGCTTTGTTCTTCTCCATTGCCATTTATCTCCAAAACATGAACCAAAGACCCTCTGGAGACTCCTGATGAGCTCACTATCAATTTGATACGTGTCCAAACTGTGGGAAAACAACGCAGTCTGGTTCGCATCTTAATGGAACACTCCAGCATTTCTAAACCTGATGGACAGTACTCTGCACAACTGGACACGGCCGTTAAGCACAAGTTATTCACTTTTTGGTAGATTATATTGCTTAAAAGTCACAAAACAGGAATCCCGGGTTTCTGTAGAGAAACTGGGATTCCTAGCAACCACCTGCTGTGCCTGGTAGACCGCAAATCAGATAAACAGCACTTTCATCTTTGAGACAGAGGAGAAAATCAAGCTCCGCTCTTGCTCCAGATCAGATGCGAAAACATCCACAGGTGTTTCTGTCCGTCGTTCCACTGTGAGAAGACGACTCAGCGCTATGAGTCTGAAAGGATTTGTAGCTGACGTGAAGCCTTTACTGAGAAAAGGACGGGTTTCATTTTGTATAGTAAATAAAATGGCTGTATTTGTGTTGCAGACACGGTGACCCCTGGTTCCTATCAACACCACTGTAAAGAAATCAGTCTGTAAGTTTCTCTTCAGTAAACTACTTTACATCAAGGGCTGCGTTTCCATTTCCACTGCATAATGCAGAATTCCCTTTAATAACTGGATTTGATAGCCTGCAGTTTGACAGGTTAGCTTAAAGGTCTCTGAATCACCCACCCAAAACTGACTGCAGTAATGGGGTGGTGGGGTAAAAGGCCTGAGTGTAGCTCTTGAGGATGCTGGACAGTGTGTGTGTGTGTTGTAGCGCAGCGTGGCCTGACCATGTGTGGTTAAGAAACTCACCCGGTACCATTCCTGTAAGCGAGGGGGCTGAGTAGCTGCCCTGTCCAGCTGGGGGAACGTGAGGTGGGTAGCCAGGGAGCGTGGTGCTGGCCAGGTCACGACCTGGAGGAGAAAATCACAGTTTTTTATCTGGGTAATTGGTCACATTACCTTGGAAGGCACATCAAAGGGCCCATATCATGGAACATTTTTTCTTGGTTGATATACTAAAAATGATTAAGGTTTCAAAATGAACCTAGTCCACATGGTCCATGTGTGGAAACTAAGCTGCCAACAACCTGTTTTGAATTCACCATGGTTGTGATGTCACAACCCTGAACACACATGAATGCCCATCCAAAAGGAGCAGTTTACTTTTTGTACCTTTGAGCCAGTTCATTTTTACAGTGTCAGCCTATGAGAATGTCTTATTGAGACGCTGACTGACTGACTGACTGACTGACTGACTGACTGACTGAGAAGTACCCATTGCTGAACAGAAGGTGGGTTTCACACCTAATTAAATCAGGTGATGATGCCAAGCACATACCTGTACCCCAAATGTAAGGCTGACATAGCAATAATGAAAGAAGGTAATTTCACTCTTTCAGGTTGAGGATAAAGACATCAAGCACTAGTACATCACCAGTAAGCGCGAAAGAAAGAAAACTAGAATTTTAATTTCTAAAAAAAATTAATTTTAAAAAACTTTAGCTAACTCTGAAGCTATAACACCAGCCTACATTGGCCTAGGAGCCAGCAGCTAAAGAACTATGACCACTGTCATGAGAAACTGGTACACTTTAAATGTTTTGACTAACAAACTGTAGACATTTGTGTGAGTGTGAGTGGAAATCGTCTGTTACTGATAAAAACTCATATTGTATGCTCATTTAGACCTTAGCTAGAGCGCTGATGGAGATTAGAATTAGGAAAGGAATCTACACAGATTTTTCATTTTCCTTGACTTATTTTATTAGTTTTGATTTTAATGTAGTTTTTCATTTAGTTTAGTTTTTTTTACTTCAATTTGGTTTCTGTTAGTTTTAAGGATCAGATTATAGTTTTATAGTTTGGTGGTCATTTAGTTTCAGTTTTAGTTTTAGTTTTTTAGTATTATGATACACTTAGTGATGAGAAGTATTTAATAAGGGCAGATTAAAGTTAACAGTAGACTGAGCTCTTCTCGGCTCCAGCTCCAAACACAGCAGAGCCCCACTTCTAAACTCTGAAAAAGAAAAGAAAAACTAAGGTTTTTCTCATCAGTTCGGTTTAGTTTTAGTTCATTTTGCAGTTGACATTATCATTTTGATTTAGTTTTTGTGTTTTTATTACAGTTAATGAACATGTATTTTCACTGCTTTTGTTTTGGGGATTTTTTTTTTGTTTTTGTTAAATATAATAACTGCAGGCAGGTGCAGTAAATTGTTTATTTGCCACCTGGACATAATGCAAGTGTCCTTACACCCTGTATCACAGACACTGGCGTCATCTGTCTGACTGAACAGGGTTTTAATGCTGTACTGGTGGTGTTTTAACTGTAGGACTGAACTTGTTCAGTTGTCTGACATTACATAACAGGGAACATCAGAAAGTCGGCTAATGTGTGTTGAATGCCACGTCTGTCCTCACCGTAGTGACACCTTACATGGTTTTAGTGGCCCTGAGTGTGTTTAGAGCTTTCTTTACTGTAGAGCTCTCACTGAGCCACAGCGCCTGAGGTCACGTCTCTGCTCCAGTCACACAGACTGTGCTGCAATTAAACACACACACACACACACACACACACACACACACACACACATGGACACAGAGACACGCACACACACACACACACACACACAGGCACGCACACTCTGATGTGTGACAGGGTCTGTCTCCACTGTTCTTCAGTTATAGTTATACATTCTACATGTTCTTTTACTCGCTTTCTTCCTTTGCTGCCTGTTTCTTTGTCTTTCTTTCTTTCCTTCCCTCTGTTTCCTGTCTCTCTTTCTTTTACTCTCTCTCTCTCTCTCGCTCTCTCTGTATGTATGTATAGCTGTATTAGGCTACATGACAGGGCTGTCAGGCTGAATCATGTGATGGTGTGAGGGTGGTGCTGAGCTGAAGATCAGAGGCCATTCATCATCATAAACAGCCCCTCATCTAGCCCACTCTACACACACGCCCAGATAACTACAGCTGAGCACAGAGAGGAGGGCGAGGAGGACACAGGAGCAAAGAGAGTCGTTCAGAAAGAGAAGTGCAGTGACAGTGAGAGAACAGCAAGAAAAGCTTGTGGATAAGAGTCGTTTTCCTTCCTCTTTATACAGTAACTATCTTAAACAATCTGGTTATATATTTATAACAAACGTATGTGCTGAGGTGGTGATTTTACCTTTGAAGAGGAGTTCCCTCCATTTTTCTGCATAAATTAATGGTTAAATGCAAACAAAGTCAGTCGGCGCTGAAGGACCTTATAAAGAAAAACAGTCTCCAAAGAGAAAACATAAAAACGCTGCCCTCTGAAACTGTTCATCAGGCTGTGGGGACATGGAGTTAGCAAGGTAGATAGCTGGTTGGTTACTTGGTTAGTTGGTTGCAAGCTAACTTAGCTAGCTGTCATTTTCTGTGGCCCAGCAAGCTGTAGTAACTATGGAAGCTACCTTCATTTGGCATTATATATAAGGTTGCAGCGTCAGTGAAGAAGAAAATGTGAAAAACACGGCACTTTGAAGGCAAATGCTCTTTTATTGAACATGCAGCAAGGGAGGGCCGCTACTTACTGCTAGGTCAATTCTATACTGCTTTCCTTTATGGTAGACTCTTAACCCACTTTACCACCCACTTGGCCACAACCCAGCACAGAACAGCACAACCCACACTGCTGCATGTGTTAAGCTAACAACAATCTCCTACCAGGAGCACGGCGCTTCCTGAGAGCCTCTTTGCATGGCTGCTTTTCATGGCCATGCCTGCCACGGTCATATGGCAGCACGGCCAGTGGTGTTGATGGTAAAATATAAAGCATTTATATAACCCAAGTTTACATTTTGTGGCTGCAGCGTAGAAGAAGAAGGCATACATAGCGCTTTAAATGAGTGCTCTTTTATGTACATGCATCAGGGGAGACAGCGAGGCTGCTGCATGGGGAAGCTGGAGCTCGGACACTCGGCTTTGACCCACCACACTGCAGTCATGCCTTGTTGCGCTGCCTCTGGCCTCCAGCTGCACCATGCTGGCCTCTCTGCTAAACCCCATGGCGGCAGCCCCACCAGCCTCCGGGCCTCTAGCCTTACTCGGCCTAACCTAACTCAGACTTTCAGATTATGCAAAAAATGTAGAAAATGACAGAAATTGAGTTTTTGTAGACTGGGCGATATTGATGCTTAAATGCTTAAATATCAGTGCATTTATAGCATAAATATTATATCTAATATTCGGTATGAAGACTAAAACTGTCACACCAGTGTGTTTAGGGAGAGTGGTTTTGTTTTTTGAAGGGGAGCGGTGGGTAAGGGACTAAGTTTGACCATAATTGACCTCTCTGCTCTCAAATGCATCGATAGACAAGCTTCACAGAACAAATATCCTCATTCAACATGAGGAGCAACGGCACACAACTAGTCAAAACAAAGACCTGCGCTACAGAGCTCATGCAGTACTGTGTAAAAATCAGAGACCACCTCTCATTTATTTAATTTCCAGTCAAAGGGGCAAAGTATACATTTCCAGCATCAGGATAAAAGTAGAAAGAGGCCTCAACAATAAGATTTAATATTAATTTTTGTCAATATCTAATGTGTCCACTCTTTACCTTTAATCCAGCTTCCATTCTTTTCAGGAGGCTCACTTTGACTTTTTCAAAGAAATCGGCAGGGACATTTTTCACACCACCAAAGTTCAGTCTTAGAAGTTGGTCTGGACTCTGGGGTGCTCAGTCCATTGTTTTGAGAACAGCAGCGGCTTCTTTGTCTTCTTTTTTGTCTGTTTTCTTTTCTCAGTAAGAGCTTCACGTCCTTTCAGACCCACAGTGCTGAGTGGTCTTCTCACAGTGGAAGGATGGACAGAAACACCTGTGGATGTTTTCAGATCTGAAGCAGCTTGATGTTCTCCTCCCTCTCAGAGATGAAAGCTTGAAGTGCTGTTTATCTGATGGGGACAGTTTGGGGGTCTACCAGGGCTTTCAGGTGGTTGTTAGGAGTCTGTCCTTTGTCTATATCATCGGTTTTGTCATCAGTTTTGGGAACCTCTGTTTTTTCAACTTATTTTCCTTTGATTTGTGGATCATCTTATGTCTAATCTCCTTAGAAATGTCCCCTGAAAAGTGAATCTTAAATAAATAACGAGTGGTTTCTGACTTGTGCCAGTGCTGAGTTACATGCCACAGTTTCCTATGGGGTTCAATGCCATTTTTGCCAGTGTTCTGTAAAGCTTGTCCAACTTTGCAACAGTTGCAACAAAGGAAGCACAGATATGTCAACTGCAGGGTGCTTTTAGTATTAAAAATAAACATTTAAAAATGAAATTAAAAAGGACAAAACAGCACAGGAGCTGAGATAAAGAGTGAAAAAAGAGCGAGTGGAGGGCAGGATGGATAGACACATCTCTCTCTCTCCCTACTGTTCTCCTGAGCTGCCATGTCCAGCCGTTTTGTGAGTGTGAGGCGACAGAGAGATATTAGTGAAGACTGGATACTAATCCACTGCGGGTCAGCGGACAGGGCACTCACAGGGGAGAGAGAGGAGCGCTGTGTTCAGAGGGAGAGCGCAGACAGGGCCAGGTCCTCCGAGAGCCACTGTCAGCTGCAGTGAGCACCGGATCGAGGGAGGAAAGAGAAGGCAGTAGTTTCTCTCCACTCATGGCAACAGAAGTCAAATCTGACAGAGCTCTGTGTTGGCCTTACTCTTTTATGTTGGTTCTCTTTGGTTTGTAAGTATATTGTCTTTCAGTAAAATCAGTGGCCAGTTTATTAGGAACCCGTCCACCTTGCTGCTGTACAGCTACAGGCTGTAGCTCATCTGTTTGTGTTAACCATTTTCTAGTCCTTCATCAGTGGTCAGTGTCTAATAAAGTGGCCAGTGAGTGGAAGCACAAGGTACGTGTTTCTAATAAAGTGGCCAGTGAGTGGAAGCACAATGTAGCCGTTTCTAATAAAGTGGCCAGTGAGTGGAAGCACAAAGTAGCCGTTTCTAATAAAGTGGCCAGTGAGTGGAAGTATAAGGTAGGTGTTTCTAATAAAGTGGCCAGTGAGTGGAAGCACAAAGTAGTTGTTTCTAATAAAGTGGCCAGTGAGTGGAAGTATAAGGTAGGTGTTTCTAATAAAGTGGCCAGTGAGTGGAAGCACAAAGTAGTTGTTTCTAATAAAGTGGCCAGTGAGTGGAAGCACAAAGTAGCCGTTTCTAATAAAGTGGCCAGTGAGTGGAAGCACAAGGTAGCCGTTTCCAATAAAGTGGCCAGTGAGTGGAAGCACAAGGTAGCCGTTTCTAATAAAGTGGCCAGTGAGTGGAAGCACAAGGTAGCCGTTTCTAATAAAGTGGCCAGTGAGTGGAAGCACAAGGTAGCTGTTTCTAATAAAGTGGCCAGTGAGTGGAAGCACAAGGTGGGTGTTTCCAATAAAGTGGCCAGTGAGTGGAAGTATAAGGTAGGTGTTTCTAATAAAGTGGCCAGTGAGTGGAAGTACAAGGTAGCCGTTTCTAATAAAGTGGCCAGTGAGTGGAAGCACAAAGTAGCCGTTTCTAATAAAGTGGCCAGTGAGTGGAAGTATAAGGTAGGTGTTTCTAATAAAGTGGCCAGTGAGTGGAAGCACAAAGTAGTTGTTTCTAATAAAGTGGCCAGTGAGTGGAAGCACAAAGTAGCCGTTTCTAATAAAGTGGCCAGTGAGTGGAAGCACAAGGTAGCCGTTTCTAATAAAGTGGCCAGTGAGTGGAAGCACAAAGTAGCCGTTTCTAATAAAGTGGCCAGTGAGTGGAAGTATAAGGTAGGTGTTTCTAATAAAGTGGCCAGTGAGTGGAAGCACAAAGTAGTTGTTTCTAATAAAGTGGCCAGTGAGTGGAAGCACAAAGTAGCCGTTTCTAATAAAGTGGCCAGTGAGTGGAAGCACAAGGTAGCCGTTTCTAATAAAGTGGCCAGTGAGTGGAAGCACAAGGTAGCTGTTTCTAATAAAGTGGCCAGTGAGTGGAAGTACAAGGTAGGTGTTTCTAATAAAGTGGCCAGTGAGTGGAAGTACAAGGTAGGTGTTTCTAATAAAGTGGCCAGTGAGTGGAAGTACAAGGTAGCCGTTTCTAATAAAGTGGCCAGTGAGTGGAAGTATAAGGTAGGTGTTTCTAATAAAGTGGCCAGTGAGTGGAAGTACAAGGTAGCCGTTTCTAATAAAGTGGCCAGTGAGTGGAAGTACAAGGTAGGTGTTTCTAATAAAGTGGCCAGTGAGTGGAAGCACAAGGTAGGTGTTTCTAATAAAGTGGCCAGTGAGTGGAAGCACAAGGCAGGTGTTTCTAATAAAGTGGCCAGTGAGTGGAAGCACAAGGCAGGTGTTTCTAATAAAGTGGCCAGTGAGTGGAAGTATAAGGTGGGTATTTCTAATAAAGTGGCCAGTTAGTGGAAGCACAAGGTGGGTGTTTCTAATAAAGTGGCCAGTTAGTGGAAGTATAAGGTAGGTGTTTCTAATAAAGTGGCCAGTTAGTGGAAGCACAAGGTGGGTGTTTCTAATAAAGTGGCCAGTGAGTGGAAGCACAAGGCAGGTGTTTCTAATAAAGTGGCCAGTGAGTGGAAGTACACTATATGCAAACATGTTTTTTCCCTGTAGGGGGCATTCTTGAGGCAAAAAAGTGAATAACATTGGTTTATTTTGATGAGCTCCCTCACTCTCAATACACCTACACACACACACACACACAGGTTCTGCTGCTCTCTCTGGATGGCCTCGACCCGAATTCCCAATCCCATGATTCCCTCGTTATGGCCCGTGTCCGAGGGGCTCTTAATTAGCCCCTCTCAATCTCTGGCTCCAACTGGGAGCCAGAGATTGAGGAGAAAGAGGAGAGGAGTGAGGGAAGGGTGTGTGTTGTAATTACAGGCCTCCCTCCTTTCCTTCTGTCCCGCAGGGGCTGTAAAATCTGAATCTGAATCACGGAGCAGAGTTGAACAGGTCTGAACAGCTTTTGTTCTCCCTCAGAGAGAGCGAGCAGAGCAGTTCAGCACTGAGCTCAGCTCCTCAGCTGCTACTCCTCTTACTTACCATCGCTGTCAGGGCAAAAACCTCTTATCTCCAAAATGGTAACTTGAGAAGAGGCCAAAGACAAACACTCTGAACTGTAAGTGGAAGTTAATGGGATGCTTTTCCAAGTAATTTCATCTTTAAATCTAATTCAGTCTTTGACCCAACAGCTACTAACATCCGCTGAATTTCAAACTATTTTAAAATAAGTTATATCATCAGCTGTGATGAACAGTTGCTCTCGTACACTCTCAGAAATAAAAGGTACTAAACTATCACTGAGGTGGGACCCTCAGGGGTCCATCTCAGTACCTTCAGTCAGGGAACATAACTGCACCATAATCCGCTGAAATGATCTGATCTAAGCTGGACTGACTCCACACACTCCGCCTCGCCTCCAGGCTTTTACTCTACTGCTCTGTTCTGAATCATTCGGTCATGAAAAGGTGTAATTATGTACTTTTCACCTGGAAAAAACTGATTTAAGGTTCACAGTTGGATCTTAAATCCACTGCTGTACTTTTGAGGGAACAGTTCCATTGTTTGTACCTTGATGTACCACCACAGAACCTTTATTTCTAACAGTGTAGGTCTGCTCTCTTTCTCTGAAATTTCCCGATAGGGTCTAACAGTCCTACAAATATGACGTTTTGGATCATTTTACATTTACAGCATTTGGCTGACGCTCTTATCCAGAGCGACTTACAGTTTGATCATTTTACACAGGTAGGCCAAGGTGGTGTTAGGAGTCTTGCCCAAGGACTCTTATTGGTGTAGTGTAGGGTGCTTGTCCAAGCAGGGGATTGAACCCCAGTCTACAGCGTAGAAGACAGAGGTGTTAACCTCTACACTAACCAACCACCATCAGTATGTCAGTGTAAAGCTTTTCCTTTTTTCCGTTTTCTGTGTCAGTATCCACAGCTGAGTATGTGTATTTTAATATGAAGTAAGAAAGAGGTTTTAAGAGTTTGAGGGTTTAGTTATGTTTCCATCCATACTTCTATTCATATTTTTACAAATTAAATAAAAAAAAAGACAGTTATCAGATAAAATTGTCAAACTCTGCATAAATGATTGCGCAAGATTGATGCACTATTTACCAGTAAAAAGAAATGCGATATATTCTGATGTCATTTTATCAAAACTGTTTACCAAAAAATGCTAATAAACTAGTGACTGGTGAGTTTTTTCATTGTCATGTCACCAATTTACTAATGCAAAAATGAAAGCATACCTTTATTTCATCAGGGAAAATTAATGGTGATATTAAAGTGGAAACAGCTGTAAGGTATCAGGTGGCAAACAGACAGAAGGCCCTCTTACGACGTAATTTACAGCCATAAATTTCAACAAAACAGTAACGAGAAGCTGGTCAGCGTTAACGCTTTGTCTGTAGGCTTGATCCATATTTCTCAGAAGTGTTTTCACAAGTGTGACAGAGGTTTGCTCTCTTCTACAGGCTTGATGGAAAGCCAGCATTGTTCATGCTACTTATTGCATCATTATTTGTTTGAATTTATTGAGAAAGCTAGGTGGAAACCTGGCTAACATCAGACTCAAACATATGAAAAAATCTAGAAGTGAAACCTATATAGACCAATGTTTGGTCCTCAGCCTTGTGTCACTGGAAAACGACTTCAGATCCAATGATAAAGTGGCACTATGTAAGTTTCGAGGATTTGGAGACCTCTCTGGTGGAAGTGTGTAACTGCACACAATGTATGGAAGAACATTTTGTAACATGGGTGGTGTTTGGGCCTCTTCCCTGAGCAGGTGACTCTGATGATTGTGAGTTTATTGAAATAGTACTCAACTCAGTCAAAACTTGGTGAAGGACATTTCACGTGAGGGTTTGAATGAATTATCTCCTAATGTATTTGTATCTTCATCGGCTTAGTGTTAATTTTGCATTTGAGACCTAAACACTGAGCTGGATCTTCTTTTTGAGTGTGGCATTAATACATAAAGACGTGTGATGGGCCTCTGAGAGCCTCTGAGATCCGCTCTCTGACTTATGACTTACTATTTTTCTCCTCTCCCAGTTATGCTACTTCTTTCAACTTTCAGGAAAAAACCCACACAGTGCGGCTTTAAGTGGAACACCGAACATTCCAGTCTCAGAACAATCACTAAGTGCAGTTAATTACAGCTGAATGACCGAAGACACCCAACTGAAGGTGAAGGTGGGGTGCGGTAGTGTAGAGAACCCACCTGACACCAGTGGGTAAGACTGTGGTCCTGCTACACTGGGGCCCAGCTCTGCTCCCGTCTGATTGGCCAGACTGCTCTTCATCTCCTCCAGTCCACCAGCCAGAGAAGCCATGGCTGAATAGTCTGACGTCTGCTGAGAGAAAAAGAGAGGCAATGAGTCGCTAACTAACTGATGCTGGCGTTGAGGGGTTTTCCCTTGATATAACTTGTTGCCTTTAGATAAATATGAAGTTCTAGAAGTGTGTGTGTGTCTGTGAATATGGCTGAAAGTCTGAGCAACTTGCATGTGTTTGATACTAATAGTGAATATCTGTTTTTTTAATAGTCAACAAGTACAAATCCTGGCCTAGTTATCATTTACCTTAGCTTGAAAAAATGTTTTGGACATCAATTAAACGTATTCTTTAATGATTCAGCTCCATCAGCTCCATCAATGATCAGGTAGCAACTCAAAATCCTCATAAGAGATTACTGTAAGAGTCTGTTTACACTGTTTTACGTTTATGGCATTTGCCAGATGCTTTTATTCAGGGTTACTTTCAATTCTAATCATGTTATAGATGTCGGAGAATATAGCATTAGAATCTAGCCCAAGGACTCTTACTGATATGGTGTTTTTCTATGCTATCTTATATCATAAATATCACCTTGGGCAAGACTCCTAAAGCTGCATGAATAAAAGTCTAAGAATAAAAGCATCTACTGAATGCCATGTGTTACAAAAATTGCCATTAACTCTATTTTCGGCTTTCTGGATGCTTTTCCTGCAGACTGATTGCTGCTTTTGCCATCACCATTCCCTTATGATAAAAAAAAGCATCATTAAGTATGTCAGTATTTTACTTGAAGTGAATAGAGAATACTAAAAGTTAATTTCACAAACATTATGGATCATTTTTTACACTTCTATGTATGTTTTAAAGGAACACTTGTAAAGTAACACAATTTATATTACACTAAGTGCACTGTAATACACATAAATATATATATATATTTCTTAATATGCCAAAGCAAATTTCAAAGTATATTTAAATTGTCTTTGACTTAGGTGACTAATTTAGAAGTGTATTTTAAAGCAATGACTTTTAAACTGTGCTTTAGTACATTTTAGTTGAAACATATCTCAAAACAACTACCAATCAAATAGGAGTAACAGTGCACCCAAGAAACATTTCAAGTATAGTAGAATTGTCGCAGAACAAAAAAGCATGTGTAGGCATAGAAAGACGTATTTCAACATTACTCAAATAGAAGTATATTGTTTTTTGTGTAATGTAAGTAAATTGTGTTTAGTTATTTCTAATAACGTGTCTTATAAAAGTGAACTTAAATATGTTTCATTGTTGATGCGTATGTAGTGATGTTGAAATCAAATTTAAGTGCATTTTAGATGCAATATATCTTAACACCTAGTACTGAAGTATGTCAGTACATGCTGTAATAAGTGTATTATATATTCAAAGTGTAATAGCAGTTATGTCTACCAATGATATAACGTTCCTTAAGGTGTTCAAAAAGCACTTAAAAGCCCAACTGAATGCTTTTAATATATATTTAATCATAGCCTCATTGCAATTTATATACACTTTAGTTGTCGTAGGTTAAGCTAATGTTTAGTATGCATTAGTATCTGTTTAATACACTTAAATTATTACATACACTTTTGAAAAGTACATTTAAATACCTTGTTTCTTTTACGAAGGAATGTCACCACAAACAAAAAGACCTTTTCCGTGACTGGTGGATACACAGTTGTGACTAGTGGATATAGTGGATATGTAAATGACAGGCAGGAGCTTTAGCAGGCGTTAGTCAGAACTAGCCAGCATGATAAAGTGTTAGTGAGGTAAAGAACATTAACAGTAGACATTTAAAACATTTGAAATGATGTTCACAGCAACGTATATTGCATAATAAAAGTTAACTAATTAATGGTGGGTGAAAGAAATGTGTTTGGGAAAAGTGAACTGCTGCAGATGTGCAGTTATGTATGTTGGGTATAATTATATTTTGTATTACTTCAAAAATCTTTGAATTTTGTGAGCCACGTGATGTAGGTAAGTGAGGTAGCTGGCGATCAACTTGACCTTCACTCTTATTTTGAAGTAAAACTGTAGGCACCCTGGTGCACATTTTAATTGTATTTGCTGAATTGCACCAACATAAAAGCTGCGCAGGATGTATTGCACATTTCATGCTGTATGTGATAATTTCAAATGGGCAAATGAATAGAAATTGTGCCCTAAGATTCGTAGAACAATGCAAGTGCGTACGTCTTTCAGTGTGTTCACTTCTTTTCACTTAGAAAACCAACAAAACACAATTTGACCGGGAGGTGTTCACACCTTTGCACATGACTGCAAAGCCACCCAAGCACTGACATAAACACCAGGGCACGCGAACCCACACGCAGAACTGGCTTAGATCCTGCGCTGCTGTGCCCCCAGACTGACCCTACTTGTGGTGTTTCGTGGCCCATTACTCATAATGATCCGGGTGCGACATCGCCGCGTCCCCCCCGCTTCATCTCCATTGGCTGTAATGGCTTTTGTCAGGCAGGTGGAGATGTGCGGCGATGGCCGTCTTTAGAGGGACTCTCTGAAGGGAAATGGATGTCACTTCTGCTTTAGTCTGTTAGGAGGGAGTCTAATGATCCTGAACAGGGCCAGATCTCTCTCTCCTCCAGCTCTGCATTACACCCACACCTGCTATTAGCTCTCACTTTGGAATACTAACAAGTACAGTAAGTGCTGTGATCACAGACAGATCAAACAGGACACCCAATCAGAGAATTGAGCTAAAGCTATTCCTGGCAACCACCCGCAAGACTGTCCCCATCAGATAAACAGCACATAAAGCTTTCATCTTTTAGAGAACACCAAGCTCCACGCTCACTTCAGATCTGAAAACATCAGCCATCCATCCATGAGAAGACAACTCAGCACTGTGGGTCTGAAAGGATGTGTAGCCCTTACTGAGAAAAGGAAACAGACACACCAAACAAAGAATCTTCCGGTCTTCTCGGAACAATGGACTCAGCACCCAGTCCACACCTCAACACCACTGAGTGTGTGGTTACATTTACCAGCCTCTACGACTGAACTTTGGAAGTGTAGAGAAATGTCCCTGCAGATTTTATATGACCATTTTTATCCTCACTTAAAATCAAACTGTGCCTTTAACACTAAAATATGTAAATGAGCTCTGTCCTGATTGGTTTCTTTGTATTGTCCCTTATTCCACAAGCAGTCCAGACTGAAAAACTAAACTTGTCACTTTAGTGTGAGTGAGCAGGATTAAACTGCTGTGGTCTGAAGAGGTGGATATACTGAAAAGTTTTGGTATTTGTGACATCACAAAAACAATGAATTCACAATTCACAGCGTAGTTTTCTTAAATAAACTGGAAGAACAGGGGAGTAAATGGTACAATTAAAACCTTCAACAGTGCTTACAGAATAGGACCATTTCAAAAAGGACGATCGTTTAATTGGCCCATAACACGGTCCATTGTAGCCCGTGGAGAAAATGCCTAGCATCTTTTCTTAATCGTCAACCAGAATTAAGCCGTATGTGTGTGTGAGATGCTGTGACCCTTTAAACACCCGTCTGGTCATCAATACAGCGAGGGCAGTGGACTGTGACCCAACCAATCACAACTTATGCTATTAGGTTCCTCTCTCTCTCTCTCTCTCTCTCTCTCTCCCTTTTTCTCTCTCTCCTGTTTTCTCTCACTCTTGCTCGTTCGTTTTGCTCCTCTTTTCTCTCGGCGGAGCTCATAGTCTGCATTTCCGCTTTCTTTATCCGTGTTTTGTACGCCCCTCTCTGTAGCTCTGCGCCTCTGTCCGTGGTGCTGAAGTGACTGTATGTAGATGGGGGTGTTAGCAGTAGTAATTGGAGATGATGAAGTTTGGCCGTGGTCCTGACAGCAGCCTAGTGAAGATGGATGATTCTCATTTCAGCCTGTAAATGTTGTCAATTCTACAGCTCGACCAGCCATCAGCCCTCATCTCACACACACACACACACACACACACACACACACACGCTCAAATCACAGCTGGGACAAGGGACTGGAGAAGGGCCAGAAAAAGAGAGATGATGGGATAGACACTGAGTGGGGGAGGGATGACAGGAATGAAGAAGAAAATGAACAACAGTAAGTATGGAGGCCAATACCCTTATGTGAAGCAAGATTAAAGGAATAGTTTGCTGAAAGAATTACCCAGTTTTCTCCCTTTCGCCAAATGCAGCCATTCAGCCAAGAGACGATGGGTGTATTAAGTTTGCCGCTTTAATTTAATTAAGGACCTACGTGGCTAATGTGGCTATAAAAGCCTAGGAGCACCAATTAGCATCCATACAACTGCAGGCCTAAATCATCACACACTTCACTCAAACTGTGTGGATTTGTTGGGATTCCCAAATACACTTGCCTATTTTCTCGCTTGCGACTTATATCTGACATTCTCAGATATTATTATCTGTAAAAAATGAACAAAAGTATGTCCCATGGCTAAAAACAGGAGCAAAAGTTGGAATTTTGTCTACTTTTGTCACAGTGACTGAGAGAAACTTTCAGGGCCTTGTGATGATTTTGGTCATTTTGTCGTTTTTAGTTCATGTTTAGTTATAAAAATAAAATCATCATATTGGTACTAAAACTCTGCAAGATTTGTAGTAACACTCTTATTTCGGTGCTCTGGTTTGGTTAGAGATTAGTTCAAAAAGGGTTTGATTCTTGGAAGAGCCAACAGAAAGCTATGCAGATTATGAGAATAAACAGGAATTTCTTTTCTCCATGGTATCTACATGAATAGAGAAAACCTAGCCGTCTCATTGGTCAGGGCTTTAGGAGCTGAGCTGAAGACCTAATGTGTCAGATTAACCACGAACATAGTAAGGCAGCGACAGTGTAATTAATCAGTCATGTCTTGATTTAGATTGCATGGGCCCCGTTTTGTAAGAGAAAGTCACTCTAGGCCCCATGTGTCAAACGCAAGGCCCACAATCCTATACGGCCTGGATTTTAATTTTCTATTAGTATTAGCCTGTTTCACAACGCACTATACTACAGTACCCAGCATGCACTGCAATGCAATATGCGCTTTGACTCTCCTACCCCAACAACAATCAATGGGACAGCAGTTACACGTCAGTTCGACACAATTCCACACCAGTCATATCACCAAACAACTCACTGCCAATATAAACACTTTGCCAGCTCAGCAGCTCAGAAATGTAAGTATTAATGAAAAGAGCAGCAAAGAAATGATACTAGGTGTCAGGTTCAAGCAAATAGGTACATTTTAAAGTCTGAGCTCCTGCTGATGTCCATATTTTGAACATTTAAACATTCAATTTAAAATTTTACAAGAGTCTACATTTTACTGTTGACGTTTTTGAATCTTTGGAATAAACCACAGTTAGTTCGATTCATAGTAAAATATTTGTATTAAAAGTTCAATAAAACATGGTGTTCTCTGGCCCATGGGCATGTTGGGATTTTTAATATGGCCCACTTAGCAGTTGAGTTTAACACCCCTGTTCTAGACCTTCTGAAAGTCCAAGCTTCAGAGGGTTGTTAGGAATGGAAAACAGCAGCATCTGAGTTACTACAAGCTTCAAACATCTGTGTGTAAACAGCCAAAAAAACGATAATGTAAATTACCACCATCTTATCGCCAATATACTTCGAGATCTCCTCAGGGGCAGAAATGAGGGCCCTGAGGGCCACTAATATTCATGGTTCATCCGGCTATATACATTAGATCCTTGGTCCAAAACTGTTCTTTTAATCGCTTGAAATGCACAGATGGCAAAGAGAATGAAAAGTGAATGGATGGTTGAAGATAAAGGGGGGAATGCTTTTAAACGAGGGAGGAGACTAACTTTCAGCACGAGAAGGATTGAGGATGAGCGGCGACAAAGTTAATAGCCATGTTTTGGCTCCTGAACTCATTTAGCCTTCTGCTCAAAAACAAAACACCTCGGATTCAAACGCCATTCGTTTTGCCTCCCTCGCATCCCATTTACATCGCATATTTCTCTCTCTATCCCTTTCTCCCTCTCTCTCTCCCCCTCTCTCTCGCCCTCCCCTCTCTCTGGGTTTTGACATAGCTCTGCTGTAATGGTTCTTCTCCCAGCACACATCAATAACAGATGAGGCCCCTAATCGTGCAACACCAAAATAATTTCACCCCAACCCGGCTCGCCCGGCCATGCATTTACATAATACTATTTCACCCCTCTCTCTCTCTCTCTCTCTCTCTCTCTCTCTCTCTCCCTCTCTCTGTACCCCCCCCCCTCTTCCTGTATGCATTGTCTCCTGGAAGAATTCCTAAAATGAAATATATCACAGTGAGCGTGTGTGTGCGGTATTTAGCAGTGTGTGGTATTAAACGAGGGCGACTGTGGGGGAGCCATTTATCGGTGTGTGACTCCGGAGCAGAGTGTGGCAGCTCACACTGCGATCGCTCGCGCACCACAGAGCCAGTTCACTGAGTGGCAGGAGATCACACACAGTTTTGTATTCCTGTCTTTGTGGGACGGTTCCATTGCCTTCTAAATAAGTCCCACACATGTCATCTCATTGATTCAATTTGAAAAAAAGGAATAAAGGAAAAGGTGTGAATTTCTGACCAGCATGATTATGACCAGCTGAACTAGCACTAGGCCAACACAGAAACCATGGAACCTGTGCTGGTCTAAGCTGGTTCGTTAGCAGGGAACTCTTCCCCACCTTCAAGCATTCGTTAGCACGTGTTACAGTTTACTGACTGAGGGAAAATGACTGCATGAATAAATAAGGGAATTTTAAAAATAATGAGAAACGTTGGTGATGAGAAATGAGGCAATGCTAATTATTAGCTAATTCACTGATGTGTCCTTCTGCATGCCTCTAAAGTTAGCTAAATGCTAACTTTAAGAATATAGCTCACGCTATCCTAACCCCAACTTTAATCTCGGTGAACCTAATCTAATGTGATTTAAAGCTACTGAGCATACAATCAAGCCTAACCATAACCTCAGGAAACCTTTACTTTTCCTTACGAAAGCTGCAGTTTTTGGTAAAAATAAATATACAGCAAAACAACAGAAGATAAATAACAATATAAAATGCATTCTTCCCTCTGGGCAGCGAGCACGTCCCCATAGCATCACAAGGTTTACCTCTTCACCACCTTGGGGTCCCCATAAAGAAAAGGACTAAATATACCCACCCACGTGTGTACTGGTATTAACATTTTGTGAGGACTTTCATTGTGTCAAGTATTAATGAAGATGAATGAAGTTAACACCTGAATGTAACTCCAACCTTAAGATTGACAAGGAGGTATTTTGGCTCTTTTTTCATTTGTTTGTTGCCAAAAAAAAAAAAAAAAAAGATAATTGGCCAACATTTGAATGTTTTCCTATCAGCAGGAGAACACGCAGCATAGCCCTCTGCTCTTTTCACTTGGGGCCATGCTGTGGCCATTAAGAAAAGCAGGCGGCTTTTGACCGACTGTGTTGTACATTATTTACGTTTGGCCTTCACTGCTGTGTCTTTTCTGTTGTTTTTCCAGTGGCTACGGTGACGGAATGCATTAACGCCTGCTTGACCTAAACTTCACTCTGTGACCTTAATCATTATCATCAGTCACTCACAATCATAGACACTCTTTCTTTGTCCCTCCGTTCATTTTTTCTTCATTTTGAGGCCTGTCCTGTATGAATATCAATATTTTGCAGATCCTTATCGGCCCCTTTTGTCATCTCTGTCTGTCTCTCTCTCTCTCTCTCTCTCTCTCTCTCTGGTTTGGATAATTAGTTCAGCATTAGGCCCGTTGGCCTGTTGATTTATCACCGGCGTAACGCGACGGGATCGAAAGAGGAAATTCAAATGAAGTGAGCCTGACAAGCGCACGCTGTTTTATGCGCTCCCCCACGAAGCGAAGGACACTAATTAATAGATCCGCCAGCACTTAATGGTGTAGACTGAAAGGGGGGGGCGGGCAGAGAACAGGAGAGGAGGAAACAGAGGATGGAGAGATGAGAGAGAAAGAAATTTCACCCTTGCAACTTCATCAGATCTTCAGAGGAATTTTCTGGGCAAAATCAAATAAAGTCCGGTGTTACTACACGATAAAATCTCAATGAATGTGACATAAAAGTAATTTTATATGGAATAAACAATGTAAAAAAAAACATAGTAGCATGGACGTTGTCAACTCGACAAACGGGATGAAAGTTGAACAGATAGAATCCCAAAAGAAAATGAGATGATGTAGAGATGCACTGTGCAAAGGTCAGGGACCACCCTTTGAGCTCAACTTAAAACAATTCAAGTTAAAACAATTCAATTACTGTCATTTTTCAGGAGAGAGAGGAAAATAAGTTAAAAGTGAGAAAAAGGATCCCTAACAACCACCTGCAAGACCTGCTGGACCACCAACGCTGTCCCAGCACATAATGCTTTCATCCTTAAGAGGGAGGTGAAAATCAAGCCTCAGATCTGAAAACATCCACAGGCGTTTCTGTCCGTCCTTCCACTGTGAGAAGACGCTGTGAGTCTGAAAGGATGTGCAGCTGACAAGAAGCTCTTACTGAGTAAAGGAAACAGACAAGGATAAACAAAGAAGCTTCTAGTGTTTCTCAGAACAACAGACGGACAACCCCAGAGTCCAGACCTCAACATCACCGAATGATGGACCACAAAAAGCAGAAGATTCAACCAACTTCTAAGACTGAACTTTGGAGGTGTGGGAAAACATCCCTGCAGATTCCTTAGAACACTGAGAGCGAGTCTCTTGAAAAGGATGAATGCTATAAAGGCAAAGAACTGACACACTAAATATTGAAAGATAATGTTGTACTCAGTTCAGTGTAATTGGCTGCTAAATGCTGCACGTTTTCTCCTGCTTTCCTGCTGAAAAGTAACATCTTGTTAATGACAGCTTTGACTGGAAATTCAATAAACAAGCCTGTGCACGGCACTGTATATATTCCAGAATATAAATATAACACACTGCTGATAGTTGGCTAGGATTGTGTTGTTGAACTGAACACTGCGATCATTTGCTGTTATCATTTCATTGCCATATTTGAACTGCTGAAGGTTTTATAGTGAATTATTGAAGTTATGAAGCTTTTGGAGATTCACAGCTTGCACTCTTTGTCCTGCAGAACTACGAGGTCACTCCAATGACAAGTGCAGCGCGAGCAGCTCCAAGAGGAGTCTAACTTGAGCTTCGATCCCCAGACACACACACACACACACACACACACACTCATAAGACCTCTTCTGTCACTGTCTGTCTGTTGGTGGACTCCCAGGAGTTTTCAGGTTGGGCTGTGGGCTGCCCGTCAATCATGTTAAACAAGGGGGCAGATACGCTGAGGGTCCTCACCAGAATTTGGCCCCTTCAATGTAATTGTTCCTATTTTAAGGATGAAAACACACACACACACACACACACACACACACACACACACACACACACACACTTGGGGGGAGGTGGTGTAACCCAGAGGTTAATGCCCCTGTTGGCAGGTCGGTGACCTTTGACCTCTCTAGCTTTAGTGCTCAGCAGTGAAATGGACTGAGGAATTATGGGGCTTTGAGATGAGTCTATAGAACCCTGACACTGTCTGCGCCTGCTTGTGTGTGTGTGTGTGTGTGTGTGTGCGCGTGTGTGCGCGTGTGTGTGTGTGCGTGCATTTGACTTTGAGTGACACCTTTGACACTCTGCTTGTGTTCAGTTTGTGTTGTGTGGGTGAAGCGTAAGCTTTGCAAAGCCAGCTTACTCTGCCTGTTAAAAGTTTGGGGACACCTTGGGCCTACTTTCTTTACACTTTAACTCAACCTATAACAACCCTGACATTCTAACTTAGGAATATTTATATTTAAATGTGATTAACAATTTATGTCTCATTTTGACAACTATTAAACTACTAAAGCCTCAGAGAATGTAAACCCACTTTCTTTCTAACCACGCTAATCTTACTCTTGTGGACAGACAACATACATGTACAAAGTATGTCCTGGAAATAACTTTCTAATGTCCGATAAATGGCTGATGTATTTTACCCAAATTCTCTTGGGTGGTCTTGATTGTGGGTAGTATTTACATAAGGCTGATGTGGCTTCTCCCCCAACATAGCTTTGACAAAACTGTGTTCCAGTAGAAAGACTACTGAGAGTAAGCTAACAACCAAGCGAAAGCTAACCTATCAAGCATAACTGAGCTATCAAGCTAGCTCAACTGTCTGCCTGCCGATTGTCTGCTCATTGTTTCCTCCGTCTGTCTGCTCATTCTTTTGTTTGCTCATCTGTCCCTTTATTCTTTCTTTGGTTCATTCATTTGTTGAAAAATAAATGAACATACTATGTTATTAATGAATATCAAATAAGCAAACATTACTCACCGCCGCCCTCTAAAGGCGTTATTCCTAAACATCACATAAACAAACGCTACTCGCCACTGCTCACTAAAGTTGATATAGCACCTGTCATAAGATGCCACCATTGCCACAAGTCAGTGTGTGAAATATCTGTCCTGCTAGATCTGCCCCAGTCAACTGTAAGTGCTATTATTGTAAAATTGAAATGTCTTGCAGTAGCAACACCTCAGTCACAAAGCAGTAGACCATGCAAACTCACAGAACGGGGATAATGAGTTAAAATTGCATGTCCTCAGTAACATCACTCATTATAGAACTCCAAACTTCCATTAGAAGCAACAACAGCACAAGAACTGTGTTGGGAGCTCCATGAAATGCATCTCTGTGGTTGAGTAACTGCAAACACGCCTAAGATCACTATGTGCAATGCCAAGCGTCAGCTGGAGTGATGTAAAGCAGAATGTGAATGAAGTCTACCAGAATACATAGGGCCAGCAGAAAAAAATGGAGGAGCGATAATGTCCGGGGGTGTGTTTCAGGGTTTTGGGCCTTAGTTCCAGTAATGTTGATGCTACAGCATACAAAGATATTTTATACTAAGATATGCTTCTAATTCTGGGGCAGCAGTTGGGGAAGACCCTTTCCTGTTCTAGCATGTCTCTGCTCCTGCATACAGAACGCACTCCATAAAGACATGACAAGGTTGGTGTGGAGGATCCTTTGGGATGAGCAGGAGTGTCGATTGTGAGCCAGGCCTTCTCGTCTGTGTCTGACCTCACAAATGCTCTTCTGACTGAGTTCTCACAGATACGCTCTACGACATCTTGTGGAAAGCTTTCCCAAAAGAGTGGAGGTTGATACGACCGAAAAGGAAGGACAACTCCAAATGAATGCCCATCATTTTGGATTGGGATGTCCAACAAGCTCAAATAGGCGTGGTGGTCAGGTGTCTACATATTTCTGGCCGTATAAAGTACATTCACAGGATGAGAACACAGCTGTTTCACAATAATAAAACACTTGTTAATTTATTTCTCAGGTGACTAAAAAGTAACATTGATAAACCTTTTTAAAGGAAAATCATGCATCCCCAAAATTTAGACTGTAAGCAAATAAAATAGTCGCAAGACAGCAACACAAATGCAGCGGGAAACCAGCTCCAGGACCATAAACACATTTAGAAACACATTGCTGCAAGCTGACATGCGGTATGCTCTCTGAAGCCTTCACTGTGGATCTACAAGAAAGCAGAAGGCATTGCGCTGCATCTCATACATCATGCTGACTATGGCCAAGTGTACATAATATCTCCTTCAGGAATGGTAGCTCAGCTCAAGCTGCTCACAACGTCAATGTGACACCATGAAAAATGTTTGGGTAAGCATTTCTTTTTATAAATGCTCAGGCTTACGATACATCACGAGCAGACAACTGTAGCAGTTCTGAAACTCAGCGAGGCTTCGTTTGCATGCAGCGTGCAGCTCATGGCCTTGAAGATTTGTCGTTGAAGAGCTCAGTTCAAGAAAAGTCATTAAAAGCAGCATCTCACTCCCATCCACTACCCAGCAGATAACCTAGCATCACCAGAACCTCCTGTTCATAGAAACACTCACAATTTGCGCTGGAATATTATATAACGTGGCCAATTATTTAGTTATGGGCTTTATCATTAACTGATGGCCACTTTCTCATCTTTCAAAGAAGCCGTTTATATAGTCAGATGCAAAAGTTTGGGTGCCTCTGGCCAAATGATGTTTTGTTGATGTTCATAGTGAAGAGAAGTGAACACATCCTCTGCAGAGAGCACATTGTAATATTTAATTCCTATATAATTACTGTTTAATTATGGTTTATTGGCTGAGTTCCACATATTCACATACATATAAAACATAAACTCTGGCCTGTGCAAAAATTATGACACATTTTCTATTTCACGTCTTATTTTTTTTCGATGTGGTAAATTTTTAATGTAGTTTTAGCCTTTAATAGATAGCGGCCTCTGTTTGTTTGTTTATTTTGATTGATTTAATACTTGTGTTAGCTTTTCCTAGTCAGATATCTACTTGTTTATTTACTTATTTATTCATTGATTTGTTAAGGGCAACTGCAGAATGGGGCAGGTACTTGTAACTAACGTTACAACAGTGAAAAAAATAAGGAAGGTCAGTTTAGCTCTTCATCAGTTTAATTCTAGATGGCAACCTTTACATGTGTGAATGTAACACAACGGTGTGAATATAGCTAAATGAACAGAAATCCAAATCAAAACCATAAAATTTGCGTTGGCTTATCTTCGAGAGTGGCTATTTATTTATTTACTTGTTTATTTGCTTATAAATGGGCCCTTTTTTGCGTGTTTCATTGTGTGAAACTCTAAAACAGCCCAGAGTAAGTGAGTAAAAGCAGTTAAGTGAAGTGAAGTGTGCGTTTAGCCCTGGAACAAGTGTTGGCTACTTAACCCTAAACCTCTGGGCCCTAACCTGACTTTGACACACAAAAACCTCTATAGGCAGCTATCGAGCAGCAGCGAGGTCAGGCTTTAAGCATAAGCTCACTGAGGCAGAGGGTCAACACCGGGGTCCGCAGGGCCGGAGGTCAACAGTGGGGGGGGTCAGGAGGGGTCAAGCAGTGCTGGCAGCCAGGCTGGGAAGAGCGGAGCTTTGGGAACAGGGGTGACGAGGGGGTGTTGGTGCGGGTGGCCACGTCCCCTCATATACAGGCCCCGCCCCCTCTGCTCTTACCTGGGCGGGCTTGCCGTTGTTGGCGGTGTCTGGGATGGGGTAAAGGTCGGGGTATGGCTGTCGGTCAAACACACGGTCCAATACCTCGAGCTGCTGAGGAGTGAAGAGTTCCCCTCGCATCTGCTTCCGCAGGAAGTCCCGCCCTGAGTGGGCATGGCCATTCGCCAAGGAAGAATCCTGAAGATCTGAAGAGAAGAAAAAGACCACTGCTGTGAGAACTGGACCTTCTGCATTTGCCAATGTGTAGGAGGAAGGAAAAAATCACTTTAATGCTTTAATGTTAAAAATATGGACATCATTGCTTAAAACTGAATACCTGAATCAGCTGTTTCATATTATCTATATTATATTATATACATTTATTGGAATCAATTCAAATCTAACTTTTGAGCATGTAATTATCGGGCACATTCTGTTGTATTTGGGCAATAAAGATTAGATGTAGAGGGGAACCTTCTATCATTTTTAGTCAATTTTTATTTTGTATAATCAGCCTTCTTGTTAGATTACGATTAAGTGAGCCTTAATAGTCCCATGACTAATAAGGGTATTTGTGGGAGCATGGAGAGGTCAGCTAAGGCTTATCTTGGAGTTACCATGAAAATTCTTCCAGTCCTTTTGTACCATAATAAGAGTTCTTTGCTAAACTATGCTGCTACCATTTCCATAAGGAAAGATGAACTAATAATACAAACATCTTTATGGAAACAAATGATTGCACTATGTGACACTTTTTCGAGAAATGCACACACATGGACGGACACCCACACCCCCACACACACACGCTGGTGAGAGTGTTAAGGCAGCAGTGTGAGTGAGTTATTACAGCGCTGTTGAGTTTCTGAAGAGACAATTATAAGAGCTGAGAGAGCTACAGCCTCCAAATGATTACAGAGAGAGAGGGATGGGGGGACGAAAAAAAAGAAAGAATAGAAACGAAAATCCCTGATATAGAGCCAATTCATTTCTCCAAAACGCCTCCGAGAGCTTATTCTAGAGACCTGGAGGGCAGGAGCAATCCGAGGGAAGAGAGAGAGAGGTGCGGAGTGATAAAAGAACCAACAGACAAAGCACCCATATAAACGCCGCTCCTTCATTTTGTCACAGAAATCAGTTCATTTGAATGTGAATTCATACCTGCTTTACTGCGTCATGATGTAGAGGTGATATCTCAACAATCATCTCAATGACAGAACTATACAGTGCCTGCGACTTAAACATAAGCTGTGATTTGCATTTAAAGACTGAATGACCACACACACACACACACACACACACACACACTACCACCAACTATGTACACACACTCACACACAGTGGGGAGTGTATGATCTGCAGTGTTTTTGACCCTCTTAATCCCAGTGGTCAGTGTGTCTGATAGAATTCAATTGATCAATCATGTCTGTGTGATGGCACCATTTCGGCAGGCTTATTGCTTTCACCTCCCTTCAAAAGACGCACACACAAAAGACTGGCCAGGGTGGGCTTCTGAGCGCCAGACCCTCTGAAAGTACCTTCTGAAAGCTGCTCCCATCCCTCTTACTTTTGGCACTGTGCATTTCTGCTGCATTTATATCATGTCATCATATTATCTTTATATTATAGACATTATGCGCATGCGTTTGCAAAATTGTGGTCAACTTGTTGATGTTCTACTGATTTTCTAAGTGAAAATAAGTTCCACATCCTATACAGTGAACAAGCTGGTATATTGGTATATGGAATTTTTCTGTGAATTTCAGAGCACAATTTCTATTTATTCGCTGAGTTTAACATACTGTAAAAATAGGAGCCCAGACTTTTGCATAAAATTGTATTTTTCAGTGTTTTAGAAACTTATAAATATAGTGTTAGTTATTCCAGTTACTCCAGTTACCTCTCTCAAACTGTAGCCGTGAGCTAAAATGCTAATGACAGGCCAACATACTAGACCCAAGCCAACGTGCTAAACTCACTTTACACCAAAGGGCCAAAACACCATAAATGCCTACTATGCTGTTGGTTCTCCAAGGCCTCTGAAGGTGCTCTGTGGTATCTGGCACCCAGACATTAGCAGCAGATCCCTTAAGTCCTATAAGCTGTAGACTGGAGATGCTGCAGATCAGACTTCTTGTTCCAGCACATCCCACTGGATTGGATTGAGAGAGGAATCTGGAGGCCAGGGCGTTACCTTGAACTCTTGTTCCTTAAACCGTTCCTGGACAATGTGCACAGTGTGGCAGGGCACATTATCATGCTGAAAGAGGCTGCTGCAATAGGGGAATACCATTGCCATGAGGAGGTGTATCTGGTCCCAACAACGTTTAGGTAGGTGGCATGTGTCAAATTGACATCCACATAAATGCCTGAACCCAGCAGAACATTGCTCAGAGCATCACACCCCTCTGCCAAGTTGTCTTCTTCCCACAGTGCATCCTGGTGCCATCACTTCCACAGGTAAACACCACACATGTACCCGGCCATCCACATGATTCACTGGACAAGCCCACCTTCTCCCAATGATCCAAGGTCCAGTTCTAATGTTTGCGTGCCCATCTGTGGTTCAACGGTGGACTAGTATGGACACTGTGATCAGACTGTAGCTATGCAGCCCCAGAATCGACAGGGTGTGTTCTGACACATTCCTCCTGTAAGCCCTTCTGTCAGCTTGGACCAGATGGAATAGCATTAATTGCACTCATGCTTTGATGAACCTTAAGCACCCAACGTCCTGTTGCCAGTTTGTGGTTTTCCCTCTTTGGATCACTGTCAGTAGACACTGACCACTGCTCACTGGTATCCCCATAAGCCTTGCCGTTTTGGACATGCTCTGACCCAGTCGTCTGGTCATTACAATGTGCCTCCTGTCAGAGTCGCTCAGGTCTTCATGCTGCCCATTTCTCCTTCATTCAACACGTCGACTAGTGGAACCATCTCTTAACTTCTCACCTTATATATGTCCCTTGACATGCGCCGTAGTTATAAGATAATAAGCGATATTCACTTCATCTTTGAGTGGTCCTAGTGTTGTGGCCCATCGGTGTATAGTTAGTGAGTTGAGCTGTGGGTAAACCTGGACTGTGCTGAGCTGCTGCTGCTTTGGCTCTTTGTTTTGTGTGCTGTGATACGACTATAGAGAATCACCCTCCATAACACACACACAAAGAGCTCAGCTGCAGCCACACACACACACACACACACACACACACACACACACGAAGGGCCCTGAGCAGGGCATCCAGCCTCACTCAGTTCAAAAGTGGAGACAATAGCAACATCCACTGGTCTCTCTCTCTCTCTCTGTCTCTCTCTCTCTCTCTCTCTCTCTCTCTCTCTTTCTCTCACTCTCTGTCTCTCTCTCTCTCTCTCTCTCTCTCTCTCTCTCTGTCTCTCTCTCTCTCTCTCTCTCTCTCTTTCTCTCTCTCTCTCTCTCTGTCTCTCTCTCTCTCTCTCTCTCTCTCCCTCCCTCCCTCTCTCTCTCTCTCTCTCTCTCTCTCTCTCTCTCTCTCTCTCTCTCTCTCTCTCTCTCTCTCTCTCTCTGTCTCTCTACCTCTCTTGCACTTGACTGTATCAGCCTTCACAGATCAATGTGTAAAAAGGAAACCAACCTCACTAGAATCATCCATCCTCCACCTCCATCTATTTCCCTCCATCTATTCTTACGGCTTCTTTAACTTAACAGTGAATTAGTGGATTTAAAGCAACACTTGGAGGCCTCTCTGGAGGAAATGTGTAATTGCAAGTGTGCAAAAGAATTGTGTTAAAAGATAATTCAAAGAGAAGTGAGTGAAATCTCGGTGAAGGACGAGTCTGAGGATCTATTGTCATCATATCTTCATCAGAGTAATGTTGATTTTGCATTTGAGACCTAAACATCGAGTCAGATCACATCGAGTCTGAGTGACGTCAATTTGCGTGACAGTAATGCGTAAAGCCGAATGACGTGCTCTGAGAACTCCCACCAAATCCGACCCGACCTCCGAAAAAAGATCCGGAATGTCCGGAATAAAAACATTTGCTTCCTTAAGCGTTCCCTTTTTTTCCTCTCTTCCGTTTACCTCTGGTCTGCCTCTCCTTTCCCTTTTAATCCTCCCCCCCTTTCCTCTTTTTCCCTAATTTCTACTTCTCTTTTCTCTCCTTTCCTGTCCACTCCTCTTTTCTGCTTTTTTGTCTTTTCACCTCCTTCTTCCTTCTTCATCTTTTCTTTAGCGTCCTCTTTTCTTCTCTCTGTCTCCTTTTTTCATGTTTCTCCTCTCCTTTTCCCCTCCTGTCCTTATTTCCTCTCCAGTCCTCCTTTCAGCTGCTCTACTCTTTTACTCCTCTTTAGCCTCCCCTTCATCTGTCCTGCTTCATCTCGCCTCCTCTTTTCCTCCATCCTTTTTTCATGTATTTCTCCTTCTCCTCTTCTCTTTTCTTCCCATTCCCTAATCATGTCTTCTTTTGTCCTTTCTTCTCATTTTTGAGAATGTTTCTCATTTTTGTCCTCTTCACTACTTTCTCTCCCCCTTTTCGTCTTCTCTCCTGTTCTGCTCTTTGTCCCTTTTTGTCTTCTCCTGCTCTCCTCTCATCTCTTCTGACTCTCTCCTGCTATCTCTTTTTCTCCTCTCCTCTCATCTTATCTCCTCTTTTAATCTACGCTATCCTTTCTCTCCACTTCTCTCTTGTCTCCCTCTCTTCTCCTCTCCTCTCCTCTCCTCTCTGGCTCTCCGTTCTTCTCCTCCCCCTGGTTATAGTCAATGGGCAGACACAATGACTATGTTTCTGGGGGCCCCACAAGTCAAGTTCTCTCTTTCAGCTCACTTCCCTTCTGCCTGAGCGAGGTCAGCGGGTCACCATGGGAGGCTTTCCCCAAACACACACACACACACACACACACACACACACACACACACACACACACACACACACACACACACACACAGGCAAACAAAATCTTAAGCATCCTTGCTGAATGTCCCTCCCCTCCACCGGTTCCTATTCCATTTCTGAGCAGCTGCGGGACACACCGTACTGCTCCACTGAACACACTCTCTCTCTCTCTCTCTCTCTCTCACACACACACACACACACACATCTCTCGGGCACTACTACACTATTTAGTAATGTAGTGAACACAAAGCCTATGTATGTATGTATGTACATATGTTTGGCACATGGTGCATTAAACACACAGAAAGCACATTTGGGACTTTTAACTGACTTGGGCTTAAAGACTTAAAAGGACTAAAATCTTTTTAATTGATTGACCCTATAGCCTAATTATTTTATTTTATTATATTAAAATAAATGATTGAACATTGGAACATTCCATGTTCTACTAACAAAACATCGTAACAGTACTGAAACTTTACCAAGTGCTTTGGCAGTCAGTGTTTCGGTGGTGACAATTTTAGCTCATTTTCAGCAGAACGCAAAAACGGCAGAACATGACCAGCAAGCTCTGGACAGCTGTACATGCATAAAATCATATTTTTATCAAAGCATAAAAAAGTTGGCTCAACTGCAGAAAATATGTGTTTCGGTAGAGACCGTTCTTGATGTTTCAGACTGCTGGACACATTTTCTTCCCAACAGTGGGATCTAAAGCTCATCACGTGGCCATGAAGGACAGGGATGCAGTCTCACTTCCTGTTCTAAAGTGTGGGGGTGTGGCTAAAATAAGCCTCCGCCTATGAGCTAAAACTCTTTGTGTTTCAGTAGTGACACGAAAAGTCTCTATGCCCCCACGTCACTGAGGCTAGTATGTGTAGTAAAGCAGAAAGGCATTCAATTACCTGCGTAGCAGTAAATAGGAAAGTTTCTGTACAGCAAACACAGCGATCATGTTGAAACTGAGGTAGAGCCAATCAGAGCATCAGCCAAGGTGAACATCAGGCGTGGGTAAGGCTGAGGGAACATGGAGTGCTGGTGCATTGCTGGACTGGGGAAGTCCTGCAGTCACTCAGCAGATGTCTTGTGTCTTACTTTTTTGGCACGGAATGGGATGCATAGGGTGTAGGGCACGGACACTGGGCCTCAGTTAAGGACACATTAAGACTGGTTGGTGAATGAGGCCCAATGTTAACGAATCTGCTGGTGTTTGAAGTAGAACAATGACATTTTTTTAATTGTAGTGATTCCTGACAGCAGCAGATATCAGGACTGAGCTCAGTTGTGAATAATATAGTCCGTCATTCTCTGGTTAGCAATACTGGAATTGTAACGTGACTAGAAATGGAAAACCGGCAAGTGGAAATAGTGAGGCACCGTGACAGCTCACACTGGGTTTTCAGGAAGATTTCCTGTAAGGGAACTTGCACATGTGCCAGCATACAATAAGGAGATCCTCCACTGCTGTGTGTACATCTATCATGTCACCTCTTTTTCTCTTTCCTATTTGGCTGTTGCCTGAATTACTGACCATCTCAGACTGCAGGCTTCAGAACATTTTGAGGAGTGAAAATCAAACATGTCTGGGCCTCTGATTACTCAGAAACCAGAGCAGAGGGCAGAAGATTGACTCATTTCCCCTGTCACACTACCAGTGCTATCAGCCGCTTCCCCTTGAGCCCCTAACCTGGAGAATTCGGAAATGTTGATTGTGAAATGTGGGAAAATTTGTAGAAAGAGGCAAATTGGAGCTAAAATTGGACTAGTAATTGTGTAGTGTATGCCCAGCTGTAAAGACACAGTCCAGCAAAGAAAAGAAGGGAACCTCTGAATACTCACACACACACACACACACACACACACACACACACACACACACACACACACACACGGCCCTCTGTGAGAGAATATATCACGCTGTCTCTGAACTGATCTCCCACAGTTACACCATGTCAATTAAACACACAAATTCATTTAACTCTCTCTCTCTCTCTCTCTGTCTCTCTCTCTCTCTCTCTCTCTCTCTCTCTCTCTCTCTCTCTCTCTCTGTTACCAGTCCTATGCTGCATTAATTAAACAGGCATGCATCGCTCTAATTGGTGCATATATTAATGCCAGACTGTGTGTGTGTGTCTATTACTGTGTTTGTGCCTTTGTGTAAATGAGTGTAAACCAACAGCAGCCTATAAAACACACACCATGGTCACTTTCATCTAGGATTCACACTGTTTTGATATCGTTAATATTGTATTCTCTATCATATAACACATTAACCCGAAGCAAGAGGGCCAAGTCCATACAAGAATGAATATCCTTCTCCAAAACACATTCATTTCTGCTGCCATTTGTCAGCCAATTAGGTGTGCTTGTAGCACGTTCTGCTCACATTCTAATAAGAAACAGTGAAGACTACTGGAGAGAATCCCATTTCACCCCTTGCCCCTACCACTTGGCTCGTCAAGGGTTAGGGTGTCCTGATTTTTGTTGAGATAAAGGGGTAGGGCAAAGCGTTGGGGCTACATGGTCCTCCAAACAGAGCTTTTTCAGAGGCACGGTCCAAATGGAGTGCTATGGACATAATAAAGAAAAACTGGGAAGATGGCTGAACAAGAGACCAAAGAAACCCACAAGCGTGAGAGTTTTCCCCATTAGAAATTACAGTAACTGTCGAATTATTTTAGTTTAATGTCGTTTCAATATATTTGGTCATTTTCACTAACAGTATGCTAATGTTTTGGTAGCCAGCTAGCTTTTTTCCCATTCACCTTAAATAGGAAAATTCGAACAAGAAGCTGGCGAATAGCTGACTTCAACTTCAGCGAGAACAAGGGGTAGGGGTTAAAAGAAGAAATGGGATTGGGCCTAACACACCACCCCCATGTCAGTGTCACTGCAGTGCTGAGAATGATCCACCACCCAAATGATATCTGCTCTGAGGGGGTCCTGCGGAAGTCCTGATAACTGTGCCAACAATAACAGAAAAAAAAAGTTTGGTGGAGGAGGTATAATGGTCTGGGGCTGCTTTTCATGGTTTGGGCTCAGCCCTTTAGTTTGATTGTTAAAGCACACTGAAACATTTTAGACAATTATATGCTTCCAAATTGGTGACAACAGTTTGGGGAAGACGCTTTTAAGTCTAAGCATGACTGTGCCCCAGTGCACAATGTGAAGTCCATAAAAAAAAATAAATAAATAAATAAATAAATAAAACACTGTTTGATGAGTTTGGTGTGGAGGAACTCTAGTGGTCTGCACAGAGCCCTGACCTGAATTGGAACATTGTTTACTAGCCAGGCCTTCTTGATCAACATCAGTGCCTCCCCTCACAGATGCTCTTTTAACTGACAGGAACACTCCAATCTTGTGCAAAGCATTCCTAGAAGAGTGGGGGCTGTTGTAACCGAAAATGTTGGGGGGAACTCCAAATGAATGCCCATGACATTGGAATGGGATGTCCAACAAGCTCATATAGGTGTAATGGTCAGGGGTCCACATACTTTTGCCATGCAGTATAAAACAATCATTACAGTATAGGATCAGTAAATTTTGAATGCTGTAGATATTAATTTTTATACAGTGTTTCACCTTTTTCTTTGGCAGTAATATTGACTGTATTTATGCTGCATTAAAAGACACATCCTGCTGATGTGTGCATGCATTTCACTATGCATGTGTGCATATGTGTGTGGCATCTGGAGCTGCCTGGTGTACAGCAGGGGTCTGGACATAGATGGCTTTTTAATGTACATGTGCACACACACACACACACACACACACACTTACACACTTACACAGTGCCTCTGCTGGATTGAGATGTTTATCTAAGACTTGCCAGCAATGTCCAATCCCCCAACCCTGATGCATCTGTCAATGTTCCACTACTTCCATCTGTGCTGTGTGTGCATTCGTAGGTGTGTTTGCATGAGTGTGTGTGTGTGTCTGTTGGCGTGTGCCAGCTTTTATGCATTAGAATGAAGAAAGTAGATTAAATGGTAAGTGAATGAATTTCCCTATTAATTATTTCCCGTGGACAGTGTTTTGTCATTACTATCACTGTACCTACAGTGTGGGGTCATGTTCCAAATTCATGCATAATACTTTCAGTACTGTGCAAAGGCCAGAGTGACCGATTTCCACAGAAAACAGCCATCAAGTACAACATATCATCCTATTCCCACTTTAACTCTTTCACCCTTTCAGTCGTCAAACCAAGCAGTTCCACCTGCCCCCCCCAACGAAAGCTGCTGTCAAAGATCTCAAAGATCCGACATTATGTTCCCCTTCAAGCTTGTTCTCACAAACAACTACCCAAACTCACCTTAACTGCCTCACACATTTCTTTCTCCTCAAAAATGGCAAAAAAGAAGATTTGTCTGCGATTAGAAATAAGATAACGTGCACAACAGAGAGGAAAGTCAGTGGAGAATACAGGAGTGTTAAAGATATGGAACTAGCTGCCCCCACCAGCACTTCAAGCTTTCATCCTTGAGAGAGGGGAGAAAATCAAGCTCCGCTCGTACTTCAGATCTGAAAACATCCACAGGTGTTTCTGTCCATCCTTCCACTGTGAGAAGACCACTCAGTGCCGTGGGTCTGAAAGGACGTGTAGCTGACAAGAAGCCCTTACTAAGAAAAAAAAAGAAGCAAAAATGTGCAGCAAAGCAAAAAAAAAAAAATTGGACGTCTGAGATGCAGCCTGGGGTTTCATAGACCGATGAGTTTAAATTTGTTATTGGGTTACTCGGATCATAAGAGCAGAAAAACCTAACCAACTTCTAAGACTGAGCTTTGGAGGGGGTGGGGAAACATCTATGCAGACTGATTTGAAAAACTGAAGGAGAAGCTCTTGGAAAAATTGGAAACTGTAATAAAGGCATGGACATGATGTCACATTCAGTTCTTTGTAGTTAGTCATTTTGCTGTTGTTGAACTGAAGACCTTAGGCTATAATGTGCCTTTGACATTTCATTATTATGTCATTTTCATGATTATTGTTTAATGATCAATAGTCTGAAGCTATTGCAGTAATAAAGACAAAGGGTGGGCAATAAAATTGACACGGAGTTGTTGAGGCCTCTGTGGAATTTTCTGTCACATGTAGTGTCGCTGAAGGAACAAAACCTTGTGTCTCCATTATTGTCGTTTACATTGTGCGAACTTTTTATGATAACTCGGTTTAAAATGGCCGGAGTGAAATATCTTTACTTTAACTTCCACTGAAAGTGAGGAAGTTTATTTCCTCCTGTGAAGTTAGAAGGTTTTGCCTGACAGTAAAAATACGGCTGTGCTTTTTTCTTTGTGCTCGGGCTTGAAATGAAATAGGTGGTCTCTGGCTTTTGTGCAGTACATAGTGCACTAACCTCAGTGCTGTGCTAAACTGTATGATATGAGCAAAGTGAAGCATACAGACACTTTTACACACACACACACACACACACACACACACACACACACACAGTCTTGCTTACTTTCATCTCTCTTCCTCTTGCTAGCGTCGGCCGCCGAACTAATCCCCAGAATTCCACTGATGGAGTAGGAGGAGCCTGCAGCATCACTGGTTACCGCGGAGACCTGGGTCACGGCTACTGTGGACACTGACAGGTGACAGAGGTATAAAAGACCCTGATAGCGTCCACACATACCTTCCAACTTCTGACACATTTTTATGTCAGTATGGATATAATGACATAACATATATACATATATAATCATATGGAATTACGTGGAAAGCTTCATTAAAAGGCTTGTATTTGAGGTGTTTTGGCATCACGATTTGCCAGCATCTCTTTATCCTTTAAAATTTAACATGCTGTTTTTGTTACTGTACCTTTTAGACTGATAAATGCAAATGAGCTCTGCTCTGATTGGCTGTTAAGCATCACGCCTCATTCAGAAAGAAGTCTGGGATGAAACTCCCTATAACTTTAAGACAAATGGGCTGAGCTAAATTGCTGCAGACGAAGTAGGTGGATATGTGTAGATGTGTTGGTTTTCATGACATGACAAAAACAACTTAAACCTGGCTGGTTCACAGTGGTGCTGATGGGAACCAGACGTCCTAATTTCTCTGAAAGCTACGTTACAGAAGGTGAGAGCTGAGATGGTTGTGAATGTATTGGTTGATGCATGAGACAATGATTTTAGAGAGGATTTTGGCCTAAAAGGTACGTTTAAGGTACATTTATGGTCAAGGGGTACATGCAGGGTGCTGTAAGGTGAAATTGTCAGAGACACTACACAATTTAAGACAGATTAAGGGTTCTTTAGTAAAGGTAATGGTTCCATGTAGAACCATTTACATTTACAGCATTTGGCAGACGTTCTTATCCAGAGCGACTTCCAATCATTTTACACAGGAAGGCCAAGGTGGTGTTAGGAGTCTGGCCCAAGGACCCTTATTGGTATAGTGTAGAACTAGTTTGCATGCTTAAATGGTTCTCTGCATGATAAAATGTTCTTCAGGCAGAGATGTTGTATACGGTTCTACTGCGTATAGCACCTTTTGAAAATGGTTCTATATAGCGCCAAAAAGTGTTTTTCTCTTGTTCCAAGCCTGATATCACGAAAGGAAGAAGGTCTGTTTTTGGTGCTACACTGTTAAAAAGAAGCGTTCTTTAGCAAGAAAAACGGTTCTATATAGAACTACGAACACACAAAGAACCCATTGCATGATTAAAGGGTTCTTTGCAACATGAAAGGGTTCTTCAGAAATGATGGAAAAGGTGCATGAACGTGCTATAGATGGTTCTGTACAGAACCTTTTTTCGGAAAAGTTTCTATTGTTACAAGCATGACATTGAACCCTTTTGGGTGCTACGCAGAACCCTTTTTAAAAAGGTTCTATACAGCACATTTTCCATCAGTGTGCTGCTATATCTACAGTATACAAGGAACCACTTAAGCATGGAGAACTTATTACCAAAGAAACATCCAACAGTCTAGTTCATTTAGTCGCTTTTTCTGGGTTTTTTTGAGAACATATCATCAGGTTCCTGTTAGTGCTGTTGCTTAGTGACTTTGGTGTCCGAGGCTATTGCGCTAACGCTAAAGTCCTTAATGCTTTTATACGATTTTTTATTTTAAGAAAGTGGGAGAAGTTGAATTTTCCGTGACGCAGCTCGCGCGAATGCCGTACTTCGGCCTGGGTAAACTTGGCTGACGCGCTGCGTCCGTGTAAACAGTCAGTGGGCCTTTCCTGATCTTTTGTACAACAGCAAGTGGACAGCAAGAGTAACTTGGCAGACATTTTCTTTCAAGCTGACACTCGATAGCGACAGCGCAGGCCGTGGGCTCGAGGGCTAAACCTCCATCATGCTGTCAGCTGTTGATTCGGCATGTTGTTGCTTTCTCAATTGGGTGTTTTTCCCCGCCGAAGCCCTTTTGGAAAAACAAGCTGTCAGTATGTTTTGTGCAAGCTGGGCGGATAAGACGCTAACATGCTTGCGGCTTTTCGACCTGTTAGCGCTCAGCCACAGAGGCTTCTTCCCGTCAGCCCTCCAGCCGCTCTCCCTCTCGCCTTATCTCACTTCCTGTCAGCTGATGTTCAGCTTGAGTGACAGTACGGTGGCCCCCGGGGGACGTTAAGGTGCGAAGACGGGGCTAATCCAGACTCCCAACAGACCGCGCTAAAACGGAGTAGCGGGAGAGTGCGAGAGACACAAATAGAGAGAGAGAGAAACAAATAGGCTGGTGAAGAGATAAAAGGCCTTTTTCTAGCCCCTCGCACTCATTTGCTAACGTAATGAATGCATATCCCTCGATTTTTTCCTCTTGATTTATCATTTCAATTATCTGCTTTTCTCATTCTTTCTTTTTTCTTCTTTCTTTTTTCATGTGGCGGACTGAAGACCCGAAGCGAGCGCTCTATATTCAAAATCCCTAAATTTCAATTTTCCGCCTGAGTATGAGACCGATTTATCATCGTAATCTGGAGTCTGCGCCGCCGCGGCATGCGGGGGAAATTAATTTAGATTAAGCGGCAATGTGCGATTATGAAGATTACTGACAGAGACACAGAGGCAGATCCGCTAGGTGTGGAGTGGAGTCGCACCTTAGCGCCTCAGTCTGATCTCAGAGCGCGGGTTTGTAAGGCTTATGAGGCTCTAGATCAGTTTATGGAGGCGACATCTGCGCACCTTCAACATCAAATGGTTCAGTTAGGAGTTCAGTTAGTCTAGTCTGAAAGTAAGAGCGCTAGCATGCTATTAGCATTAGCGCCAGACTTTGTTTTTGCTTAACTTTTAGGACGAGGTGTCAAACTACGTTCTGTGCCAGAGCTCGGCAGATGCCAGGATGTACCTTGTTGGAATGCTCTGAAGTGAGCCCACGAGGGCCTTGCTGATTAACTGATGAATTTAATTAGTGTGTTTTATGAGCAGAACGCTAGACTCTGCGGAGCTGCGGCCTGGAAGGAACTCAGGGTCACACCCCTGCTTTAGCAGGAGGTTTCTTGGACAAGGAGGCTTAACCTAGTCCACAAATAAACTGTAAATTTCGATGGTGATGGTGTCAAACCGCACCTGTACTTGCAAGTCGACAATTAAGAGATATTTCATCATGATTTGAATTTGATGAAATGTGTGTTGTCTGCAGAGTCTCGTGTAGCAGAAAGAAAAAACACCACTCCACATCCTGTACACAGAAACTAAGGCGCAGTCTGTTCCGAATTCACTGTTTTGAATTTGTGATGTCATGAAAACCAACATTTTCACTAACACAAATGAGTACCAGTTAGCGCATCGCCAGGTTTCAGGTCTAGGCATTGGTTTTGGGTTGTTTCTAAGAGGTGATTTTTTATGTTGTTTTGATTTTTTTTTTGCTTGAAGGAATGTACTTATGCACATAGGTGTGAGTTTCTTTATTAGTAGTACTGATCAGACCGTTTGGGTTTCAAATTTAGCAACTAGTGGTTGGATTCAAGTTTCAAATTCAGCAGTACTAGTCGGGCCTGGTTGGATTCAAGTTTCAAATTTAGCAGTACTAGTCGGGCCTGGTTGGATTCAAGTTTCAAATTTAGCAGTACTAGTCGGGCCTGGTTGGATTCAAGTTTCAAATTTAGCAGTACTATTCGGGCCTGGTTGGATTCAAGTTTCAAATTCAGCAGTCCTAGTCGGGCCTGGTTGGATTCAAGTTTCAAATTTAGCAGTCCTAGTCGGGCCTGGTTGGATTCAAGTTTCAAATTCAGCAGTACTAGTCGGGCCTGGTTGGATTCAAGTTTCAAATTTAGCAGTCCTAGTCGGGCCTGGTTGGATTCAAGTTTCAAATTCAGCAGTACTAGTCGGGCCTGGTTGGATTCAAGTTTCAAATTCAGCAGTACTAGTCGGGCCTGGTTGGATTCAAGTTTCAAATTTTGCAGTCCTAGTCGGGCCTGGTTGGATTCAAGTTTCAAATTTAGCAGTACTAGTCGGGCCTGGTTGGATTCAAGTTTCAAATTCAGCAGTACTAGTCGGGCCTGGTTGGATTCAAGTTTCAAATTTAGCAGTCCTAGTCGGGCCTGGTTGGATTCAAGTTTCAAATTTAGCAGTCCTAGTCGGGCCTGGTTGGATTCAAGTTTCAAATTTTGCAGTCCTAGTCGGGCCTGGTTGGATTCAAGTTTCAAATTTAGCAGTACTAGTCGGGCCTGGTTGGATTCAAGTTTCAAATTCAGCAGTACTAGTCGGGCCTGGTTGGATTCAAGTTTCAAATTTAGCAGTACTAGTCGGGCCTGGTTGGATTCAAGTTTCAAATTTAGCAGTCCTAGTCGGGCCTGGTTGGATTCAAGTTTCAAATTCAGCAGTACTAGTCGGGCCTGGTTGGATTCAAGTTTCAAATTTAGCAGTCCTAGTCGGGCCTGGTTGGATTCAAGTTTCAAATTTAGCAGTCCTAGTCGGGCCTGGTTGGATTCAAGTTTCAAATTCAGCAGTACTAGTCGGGCCTGGTTGGATTCAAGTTTCAAATTTTGCAGTCCTAGTCGGGCCTGGTTGGATTCAAGTTTCAAATTTAGCAGTCCTAGTCGGGCCTGGTTGGATTCAAGTTTCAAATTCAGCAGTCCTAGTCGGGCCTGGTTGGATTCAAGTTTCAAATTTAGCAGTACTAGTCGGGCCTGGTTGGATTCAAGTTTCAAATTTAGCAGTACTAGTCGGGCCTGGTTGGATTCAAGTTTCAAATTCAGCAGTCCTAGTCGGGCCTGGTTGGATTCAAGTTTCAAATTTAGCAGTACTAGTCGGGCCTGGTTGGATTCAAGTTTCAAATTTAGCAGTCCTAGTCGGGCCTGGTTGGATTCAAGTTTCAAATTCAGCAGTCCTAGACGGGCCTGGTTGGATTCAAGTTTCAAATTCAGCAGTACTAGTCGGGCCTGGTTGGATTCAAGTTTCAAATTTTGCAGTCCTAGTCGGGCCTGGTTGGATTCAAGTTTCAAATTTAGCAGTCCTAGTCGGGCCTGGTTGGATTCAAGTTTCAAATTCAGCAGTACTAGTCGGGCCTGGTTGGATTCAAGTTTCAAATTTAGCAGTACTAGTCGGGCCTGGTTGGATTCAAGTTTCAAATTTAGCAGTACTAGTCGGGCCTGGTTGGATTCAAGTTTCAAATTTAGCAGTCCTAGTCGGGCCTGGTTGGATTCAAGTCTCAAATTCAGCAGTACTAGTTGGGCCTGGTTGGATTCAAGTTTCAAATTTAGCAGTACTAGTCGGGCCTGGTTGGATTCAAGTTTCAAATTCAGCAGTACTAGTCGGGCCTGGTTGGATTCAAGTCTCAAATTCAGCAGTACTAGTTGGGCCTGGTTGGATTCAAGTTTCAAATTTAGCAGTCCTAGTCGGGCCTGGTTGGATTCAAGTCTCAAATTCAGCAGTACTAGTTGGGCCTGGTAGGCTCCAGCACCCCCCGCCACCCTGACGGAGAAGCGGCTTAGAAAATGGATGGATGGATGGAAGTCTCAAATTTAGCTTTAAACATTGGGCCTGGTTTCAAATTTAGCAATTGGGCCGGATGTAGCCTCAGGTTTGGGCCTCAATTTCATGCTGACCTCTGCATAAGACAAGCATAAAGTTATATAGGAGTGTTTCAGCATTTTTAAGGATGCTTACCTAAATTATGGGCAGTGACGTTTCCTGATTGGCCAGGCGGTTGCTGGACTTTAGTGCGAATGATCCTACAGAAGACAAAGAAGAAACAGACATCATTCGCATGTGTGCGTGAGTGTGGGTGAAGTGGCTGACATGGCAGCACAGCCTCACACTTCCTGCATGGCTGCTCAAGCAAAGCGTTCTCCCTCTCTCTCTCTCTCTCTCTCTCTCTCTCTTTCTCTCTCTCTCTCTCTGTCATTGTACACATGGTGTTAAACCTGTGAGCTGGACTCATGAATATGTGTGGCTTTCTGTTTCATCCCCCCTGTTTCTGTCCTTTCTCGCTTCTTCTATCTGTCCACTTCTCTTTCTCCAGAGCTGCTCTTTGTTGCATCCCTCTTTCACCTACATTATACTTTAAAAACAAATATAAAGGGTTCCTTGGAGCGACACTACAGAGGAACCACTAATTGTTTTTTTTTTTTTGTAAATGAAATCAGTAAATTTAAATTTTCAAAAGATTTTTCAAAACTTTTAAATAATTAAATGGTTGAAATGCAAACAAAGTCATTCAGAGTGGTTTGGTGTGAGATGCTCTGTTCTAGAGAAACTATTGAGAGAGAATTCCTC
>NC_051232.1:2466890-2474390 GCF_015220715.1 Pygocentrus nattereri | reverse complement strand
TGCTTGTAATGTTATAATGTGAGACCGAACAGCCGCACAGCCAGTAATGTAACTAACATTAAAGCAAACTCCTGACACCAAAAATGTCTTGAGAGCAGTAGTTTAAAGGATGTAAAGTACAGCAGCTGACTCTTCTGTACTGTTGAAGAATATCCTATTATCCCACTATGGATTGCCACTCGACTTCTTCTTCAGAATTTCTTTAGCGATCGATTGAGAGCTGTGGAACGAATCCGAGGCAGGTCCGTCCTTTGTACCTGTTTATTATGCATTAATAGAACCTTAAGACTTAATAACTCATGAATAAGCCTTACCTGCCCAATATCTTGCTGACGCAGCCGTGGCTGACCCGGAGCTGGCGGGAGATGTCACACGGGCGCACGCCTTGATGGGCCAGCTCCACTATTCTCTGTCTGACCACGTCCGGCAAGGGCCGCCCGTTCACGAACACGCCCCCTAACTGATTCACCCCTCCATGCCCTGCAGAGACAGAGGGAGAGGCAAGGTGGGGGGTGAGAGAAGGAGAAAAAGAGGGTGATAGTCTTTAATACTGAATAGAAAATGATCATCATCAAATCAGCAAAACACAACACTGCATATTGGTTTCATAGTAATTACTAAACTGGTATATTATAGTTGATCACCATGAACTTAGAAAAGAACTGATATGGACACCCTATATTGGACGCCAGTGGGAGGGGCAGCTGCTCGTGAAGTCATGAGGTTAAAGCTTACAGCAATTCAAACGTAAAGCTGTGTAAACAGAGGATGTATGCAGCTACATCAGTATTAACTGATAACAATATTAAGAGGAATAACATCGTACATATTCAGTACACAGATCCAGTTGTTTCCTATTACAATGGCAATTTTTTTCTTTCCACTGAGACACTAAAACCCTAGGCCTGATCTGCATGCTGCTATAGATATTTCAGCAATTTATTACACTGTAAAAAGTGGCTCGTCAGATCCTACCTGAAAAAAAGTAACTGAACTATTTTATTCAGCCTAAGTCAATTCTTTGAATGAAAAATAATTTTTTTAGTTTAATAAAATTCGTACTCTACTTTCCGTAGATCTGATGAGCCACTTTTTACAGTGTATGAATAGGATGTTAATTAAGAGGAAGAATCATTAACAACCAAGTCAGCAAACGTTACAGTACAGAGAAGTGTTAAAAACTCTCCTGGGGCAGGTTAGCAGGTTTGTTTTCGTCATTACTGGCGATGAAGACGACTCAACGGTCTACTTTGTGTTCAATTCGAGTTGACAGCTCTTTTGCAACTTTTCCCAACATTCACTCAGAGACTCCCAAAATGTGCTAGCGTAACGTACACATCACCCCTTACCTCCTTCGCAGAGTAAATTCAGTAAACTGAGAAAATGCAAATGAACTGAACGACTGTTCTGTATTATGTCCACATTCATGAAACATAATATGGTAACTAATGAAAGTGGAGTAACATCTACACTGGTTAAGCTGTTACTGTAGGGGTCAGCAATAGAAAACATGGTCACTTGCACACAAGCCAGGAGAAGGACAACGCATAGAGGTTAAGCATTCGTGAAAACATGCGAAGCTACCCGTTGATAACGGCTGCGTTGATCAGACAAAGGCTTTTTATAAACATGTGGTAAACTTGACAAGTCACGGTATTTCATGAACACAACAGCCGAGTCAGGTTCTGAGGCAGAAAGTGGGATGTAGGGGTGCGGAGGGGGCTGAAGCACTTCCAGATTTCATTAACGCTGTAATGAACCGTTTACGAAGAAGTCGGTCAAAAGCAGAATAAACATGCAAAACCCTATAGATGAGCTTAATTGTGACAGACTGACAGGTCAGAAAAAGTCTGGTGAATCAATGCAGACACAAAGTATTCAATACAGTTCTATGTTGTTTACACCAGACAAGCTTTCCAGCCTAAATACATCAAAATATAAAAAACAAAATGAACAATAAAATCAGAACAATACAATTTTAATCAATTTTCTTCGTGTGATATTTATAGTACAGTTTTGGTCCATTTGTGAATCCCTACTATGTGAAGGCAGTAGTTTAACCCAGTTAGCTCTCACTACCGGTGCTACCCAGAGAGCAGATGAAATATATTAGTGTATCTTGGCTTATAGACGCAACTTACACAACGTTTAGTTTGCTATGGGAATATGAGACACGCCTACAACCATGTTCTACTCGAACCTGTTTAACTTCATAAAATATCCGTCGCACACTTTACCCCATATTAACTCTCCCTGGCTGTCAGCTCGTGCCTTTGTGAAGCATGCATGTGTCTGTCTTTGACCTGAAGGTCACAATAATACATTCTCCACCTCACCTCACTCATAATACATGCCCCTAGTGGCCAACCTGTGAATTGCACATGACCTACTCTCGCTCAGCAGCTTGTGAGTGCCTCGTCCAGCGAGTCGCTGTGTATGCATGTGTCACCGTTAAGTAAACCCTTCCCTTCTCTTTTCATTCCATTCAAGGCTGAGACCTGTATGGTGCTGACCTTCATCCATTTGGGCCAAGCCAAAGCTGCTTTAATTCACAACTTCGCAGCCTTCTTTTTTTCCATTTATCCTTCTCCACCCTTCTTAAAATACTGTTTATACCTGTCTGATAACATTATGTCTGTGTAACGGTGTATTAAGATGCTGTATATAGCTCGTGCCATCAATCTGAGGCATTATGTTATCAGTGTATCCCTTGTTACATTTAGTTCAGTGTGTGTGTGTGTTAAATACTGCCATGCTGTAATCCAGTTACTCTGTCATATTAACATACTGATTGCTTCGGAAGGGGACTGTGGTGTATGTGCTAATCCAGCCTGCAGGGATAATGGTTCTTAAGCACAGCCCTGCAGGTTATATCAAACCAAATACACAACACAAAACGCATCAGCTCAGTGACAGTCGAGCACTACTGGTCCTCTGTCCGGCTCTTTTCTTCACAGGCCTGGGCCAGTAACAGAATCCTCTTGTTTGGATAACCATGTGGAAAATCGCTGCTGTAAATGGCTAAACCGGGCTTGAGTGGGTGTGGGGTTTGGGGGTAGGGCAGGGATGAAGGGGATGGTTTCAGCCCCATTTTGGCTTGGTATTGTCTTGGTCTTGTGGTAAGGTTGATTACAAATGTCACACAAAGTTTACCTGCTCAATGGCATTCGCAGTAGCTGCTTAGCTCAGCTGGATTCATCAAAACCCAAGCTGTTGTGGCTGATGTCTGAAACTTGAGGCTGTGGTCTAAGGATGTGCAAACATGTGCCTCATATCATAAACAGCTTTTTGTAGGTATGTTATCTGTTGGCAGCAAGGAGCACGTTCAACCAGTGCAGCTAAACAGCCGTGTTTCTAGAAATCTCATCTAAGTACCATAAGGGTGGTGTTAATGCAGGATATCAAGTCACTCAACACGTTTAAAAGCACGCTTACGTTCACACGTGGGAAGACTGACGTTGTTCTGGTTTGCATGTATAAAATCAATAAGTTACCATACACGACTGCCACTTTTTACACTGTGTAAAAATCGTGATGAGTGGGTCAATAGAGATGGTCCGAAATTACTTGGAATACATTTTTTTTTCCCATTAACATCAAGGAAAGATACAAAGCCTCCTGTAAAGCTACTGTTTTGGAGATGCAGTGACGATGCTGCATTCTCTGTAAGCAGCCATCACTTGTTTACTGGATCACTTAGGTCCATTTGTTTTTCTCCGAGACTCTGTCCTTCCCCTTCTCTTTTTCCCCTCGCTTTGCAGCTCTCCACCTCCCTTGTGTTCTTCTGCTTTTCATGCACACATGCTACTTTCTTCCTAATCACTCAATCACTCATGTCTGCTATTACTTTAGATTCATCACTCGATCACTTAGGCCCAATCGTTTCTTTAAGCCCCTGTCTCTTTCTCTCTCTCTCTCCTTTCTTTCTGTGTCTCCACGACTCTCTTCTCCACTTCTGCTTCTGTCGTGAACAACCACTGCATTCTCTGTAAGCAGCCATCACCTGGTCACTTAGGTCCAGCCGATGCTTTTATGTTTGTCACGTAGCTTTTTCACGTTGAGAGGCCAAAGGAGCTGGACTGGTTTTGCTGCGTGTTGTTCATGAAATCAGCTCTGAAGCGAAGCCCCGCAGACTGAAGTCTTTCCGTACGCCTCAGGATGAATTACATAACTGCAGCATATAACACACATCTCCATCTCTCATCCCCCTCTTGTTCTCTTCTACTTCTGCTTTGCACACGCTGCATCGTTTGTAAACAGCTATTGATTGACCATTTAGGTCCAAACAAAGCTTGGTCATTTAGATCCAACCACTTCTAGGTCGCTGTAGACTGAAACACCTTGGCACAATCCAAGCTGAAATATATAACCACACACATTTACGACAGAGGTGAGTGTGTGTGTGTGTGGGTGTGGGTGTGGGTGTGTGTGTCTCATGGCTGAATGGTCTACAGTAGCCTTTTCCTTCATGACTTTCACTCAGCTCTCCTTTAACCCAGCCCTTTCTTTTGGAGCTGTCCTCGTCTGGGACCAAAACAGCCGGCACAGTTAACCTGTGTCAATAAGAAATGCTGACCTTTGGCCTTCGATTCTGCCAGTAATGGCCCTCATACACCATAAAAGATGCTCAAATAGTGCAAAACAATTCCCCTGCCTGATCTGCGCTGCCCAAAATGGAATTCATTTTTCTGTGTTGTTTTTTTAGCTCGACCCAATCAATATATGCATCATTTGGCTGATAAAATCAGCCGGTAATGAGGCCCTGCAGATGTATCAGCACATGCAAAAATACTGGTTAAGCACCGATGCTTAGTTACTTGTTTTATATCACAGCATACAGGCATGCAAAATTTGAGTTTAAAGTTATGAACCATAGTGCATCGAGAATCACGAGAGAGATACAGTATGGGGGGGGGGGGGGGGGGGGGGGGGGGGGATGGGGGGGGGGTTCTGGGCTATCGTTCACTGATAGGTAGAGGTGTTTGGAGGGGAAGGTGAAAAAGCACAGAACAACACAGGAAAACGTGAATTTTGTTTTTTACATGTGCCACACTGGACGTGGACGAACAAGGCTGAAAAGGTCTTTTGATATCAGTCAGTATCTAAAGCTGTTATAGTCTTTTTCTTTCTTGGTCATTTTAATTCATATCAGCCAATTTAGTTGATTATTGGAGGTTTTAGCTCAGTAAAATGGGTATTGGTGACGACATGTTCAAACCTATATTTTAGGGGGGCTACGACTCAGGCAGCTTTACCCTACATAGAAAAGCTTGAAGGCCGTCTGTGTAAACGGTGTGTGTAAACTCCCTTAATCGTTGTTTAAGGTGTTAAGCCCTGTGCTGGAGGGCTTCCGTCAGTGGGCTTTCTCTGATACATAAAGAAAAGGCCCTGGCAGCTAAATAATTTATGAAAACACATATTAAAACAGTAGCTGTAATAGAGGATCACCCTGAGCTAGGCTGAGGCCTAATATTTAAGCCGGGCTGTATCTTTCCAGCGTCCTAACAAGCAGACCTGATCCGCAGCAGCGCCTGGTGAGGGGAGAAGGAGCTTTCAAAACCAGCAGCCCTCCCTGCTTCACAACCCCAAGAAATCCGCAGTGCAATAGTCCAGATAACTGTCACTCACACCTATTCCACCTATTCTGAGTCTCCCTATCAACAAATGGGGTGGGGGGGACATCCGTCTGAGTCTGTCCTCTGTGTGTGTACGCATGCATATTATACGCGTGCAAAAGGCAGAGGCCACCCTTCGTTTATGTAACTTACAGTTGATTAAGCACAGTTTCCACATCAGAAAAAAACAGAAGCCATTCAACAGACGCAACAACACCAAACCCATTCAACACACAAGCCTCAACACCTAAATGTAATATTAACGTTTTCGATATTTAGTGTGTCCAACCTTTGCCTGTATTACGGCGTCCATCCTTTTCCATCTCCACAAGTCACTCTTAAATGTTGCGTTTACTGCTTCTCTCAATCCAAGTAATCCCAAACACCTTCAGTGATGTTGAGGTCTGGACTCTGGGGCGGTCAGTCCATTGTTCTGAGAACAGCAGCAGCTTCTTTGCTTGATTTGCAATTTTGCCTATTCTCTTTTCTCAGTAGGGGCTTCTTGTCAGCTACACATCCTTTTGGACTCAGGGTGTTGAGTTGTCCTCTCACAGTGGAAGGATGGACAGTGGAGCTTGAGATGAAAGTGCTGTTTATCTGATGGGGACAGTGTCGGTGGTCTAGCAGGCCTTGCAGGTGGTTGTTATGAGTCCTTTTTGCTCTGTAGCTTTTAATCAGGTTTTGAACTCCACCTTTCAAAACTCCTGAAATCTCCTGAAAACGAACAATTTAACCTTAATGGGCGATTTGACTGGAAATGAGATAAATGAAGGGTGGTCTCTGTCTTTTGCACAGCACTGTAGGTGTGTTTATGCAGGTCTGTGTCAATAATATGCGCAAATGTGTGTGTCTGTGTGTGAGTCATGCATTCGGTGTGCAAATGCGTGCATCTATTAGACAAACGCCAGTATTAAATGATAAGCTACACTGCAATATTCAACACATACCATGTTATTGTTATGAAAACTTTAAAATGCTGTCACTGCATTTTAGTCTAAGTTGCAGTATCATCAAATATGCAGAGTAGCTCTGGTTTCGTGAGGCTCCCCTACACTGTCAGATTGTGATGCCATGCTTTATTTTGAGTTTTACAGCTGTTTTTGGGTGTTATTGGTCTAAGCACCTTCACGGCTTATAATAAAGGATGCAGCACTGTCCTTCCATACTCAAGGTGCTAGCTAGAGTACCAAGGCCCGACATAAAATAAATCATGACAGGATGTCCGTTAAGACAAACCCGTCTATGCTGTCGTGGCCCCTTCACTGGCTTCCTGTAGCTGCTCGCTTCACATTTAAAACCCTGACCTACAAAGCCAGAAATTGATCAGCCTCCAAAAGCCCATCCATACCTTAAACCCTCCGAGCTTCAGGTACAGCTCAGCTTCACCCGCCATCCTTCAAGACACGTGGAAGACAAGCATCAAGACCCCACTGTCTTCTAACGCCAACTGAAGACCTGTTTATTCTGTTGCGCTTATTCTGTATTGTGTATCTTCCTTTCTAGGTATCAGCAGAACTCTTGTTTATGGCAGCATCTTAGCTTAAGGGCATCTTTAGACTCCAGCCTATATGTACACGCTAGGCTACATTCCCTGAATCGGGAACAAAGCACTTTCGTACAGTACCGTGCAAAAAATTAGGGATCAGTTGTTTAATTTTCAATCAAAACAGCATTATCTATTTTATTTATTTTTCAGGAGGTATTTAAAATACAGAGGAGATTAGACATAAGATAATGCACTTGCATAAAGAAAAAGAAAAAGATTGAAAAAAAACCAAGACTTTCTAAAACTGGAGCTCAGGAAAAATAAATGTAGAGAAAATGGGACACCTAACAATCATGCAAGACCTGGCAGACCACCAAACCTGCCCCCCATCAGATGAGC
>NC_051232.1:2439390-2451890 GCF_015220715.1 Pygocentrus nattereri | reverse complement strand
CACACACTCACTCCTCAACACACACACACTCACTCCTCAACACACACTCACTCCTCACACACACTCAACCCTCACACACACTCACTCACCCCTCACACACACTCACCCCTCACACACACACTCACTCCTCACACACACTCACCCCTCACACACACACTCACTCCTCAACACACACTCACTCCTCACACACACTCACCCCTCACACACACTCACCCCTCACACACACACTCTCTCCTCAACACACACTCACCCCTCACACACACTCACCCCTCACACACACACTCACTCCTCAACACACACTTACCCCTCACACACACACTCACTCCTCAACACACACTCACTCCTCAACACACACTCACCCCTCACACACACACTCAGTCCTCACACACACACTCACTCCTCACACACACTCACTCCTCACACACATTCACCCCTCACACACACTCACTCCTCAACACACACACTCACTCCTCAACACACACTCACTCCTCACATACACTCACCCCTCACACACACACTCAGTCCTCAAACACACACTCACTCCTCACACACACTCACTCCTCACAGAAACTCACCCCTCACACACACTCACTCCTCAACACACACTCACCCCTCACACACACTCACCCCTCACACACACTCACTCCTCAACACACACACTCACTCCTCACACACACTCACTCCTCACAGAAACTCACCCCTCACACACACTCACCCCTCACACACACTCACTCCTCAACACACACTCACCCCTCACACACACACTCACTCCTCAACACACACTCACCCCTCACACACACACTCACCCCTCACACACACACTCACTCCTCAACACACACTCACTCCTCACACACACTCACTCCTCACAGAAACTCACCCCTCACACACACTCACCCCTCACACACACTCACCCCTCACACACACACTCACTCCTCAACACACACTCACTCCTCACACACACTCACCCCTCACACACACACTCAGTCCTCACACACACACTCACTCCTCACACACACTCACCCCTCACACACACACTCAGTCCTCACACACACACTCACTCCTCACACACACTCACCCCTCACACACATTCACCCCTCACACACACTCACTCCTCAACACACACTCACTCCTCAACACACACACACTCACTCCTCAACACACACTCACTCCTCACACACACTCACCCCTCACACACACACTCAGTCCTCAAACACACACTCACTCCTCACACACACTCACTCCTCACAGAAACTCACCCCTCACACACACTCACCCCTCACACACAGTCACTCCTCACACACACTCACCCCTCACACACACTCACCCCTCACACACACTCACAGGAGATAAAGATAACATGAAATAAAGAAACCGGTTCAGTGAAAGCGGAGCTGTGGGCAGAGTGTGAACAGACCGCAGTAAATCGGTTCTCAGTGAACAGAGCAGCAGGTGTACAGCAGCATCGTGTTGATCGTATAATGTCGTTTTTCGGCTGAACTGTAAGTTGTCGTGTTTATTATTGTGATCAGCGTAAAACATCAGATTCTTCTTCTAACCGGGCGCTTCTGTGTGTTCGGCCACAGGTGTGTTCAGTCAGAAAGCGGTATGACATTCGTAGAGTGGTAAAAGGGTGACAGGAGTGAACGAGCTGGCACTGAACACTGTCAGGTCTGTGTTCAGACTGCAGGGGAGTGTAGATCAGACAGAAAACTCAGACTGAATGTTGGAACTTTTAATGAGGATCAAAACTCAGTCAGACTCTGTTGGCGTTGTGTGAAACAGGGTGACTTACAGAGGCCTGTTCTGATCTGTTCTACTCTGTTCTGATCTGTTCTGATCTGTTCTACTCTGTTCTGATCTGTTCTGATCTGTTCTGATCTGTTCTACTCTGTTCTGATCTGTTCTGATCTGTTCTACTCTGTTCTGATCTGTTCTGATCTGTTCTACTCTGTTCTGATCTGTTCTGATCTGTTCTGATCTGTTCTACTCTGTTCTGATCTGTTCTGATCTGTTCTACTCTGTTCTGATCTGTTCTGATCTGTTCTGATCTGTTCTACTCTGTTCTGATCTGTTCTACTCTGTTCTACTCTGTTCTGATCTGTTCTGATCTGTTCTGATCTGTTCTACTCTGTTCTGATCTGTTCTGATCTGTTCTACTCTGTTCTGATCTGATCTGTTCTACTCTGTTCTGATCTGTTCTACTCTGTTCTGATCTGTTCTGATCTGTTCTACTCTGTTCTGATCTGTTCTGATCTGTTCTGATCTGTTCTACTCTGTTCTGATCTGTTCTGATCTGTTCTGATCTGTTCTACTCTGTTCTGATCTGTTCTGATCTGTTCTACTCTGTTCTGATCTGATCTGTTCTACTCTGTTCTGATCTGTTCTACTCTGTTCTGATCTGTTCTGATCTGTTCTACTCTGTTCTGATCTGTTCTGATCTGTTCTGATCTGTTCTACTCTGTTCTGATCTGTTCTGATCTGTTCTGATCTGTTCTACTCTGTTCTGATCTGTTCTGATCTGTTCTACTCTGTTCTGATCTGTTCTGATCTGTTCTGATCTGTTCTACTCTGTTCTGATCTGTTCTGATCTGTTCTACTCTGTTCTGATCTGTTCTGATCTGTTCTGATCTGTTCTGATCTGTTCTACTCTGTTCTGATCTGTTCTACTCTGTTCTACTCTGTTCTGATCTGTTCTACTCTGTTCTGATCTGTTCTGATCTGTTCTGATCTGTTCTACTCTGTTCTGATCTGTTCTACTCTGTTCTGATCTGTTCTGATCTGTTCTACTCTGTTCTGATCTGTTCTACTCTGTTCTGATCTGTTATGACCTGTTCTGATCTGTTCTACTCTGTTCTGATCTGTTCTGATCTGTTCTACTCTGTTCTGATCTGTTCTACTCTGTTCTGATCTGTTCTGATCTGTTCTGACCTTTTCTGATCTGTTCTACTCTGTTCTGATCTGTTCTGATCTGTTCTGATCTGTTCTGATCTGTTCTACTCTGTTCTGATCTGTTCTGATCTGTTCTACTCTGTTCTGATCTGTTCTGACCTTTTCTGATCTGTTCTACTCTGTTCTGATCTGTTCTGATCTGTTCTACTCTGTTCTGTTCTGATCTGTTCTACTCTGTTCTGATCTGTTCTGATCTGTTCTGATCTGTTCTACTCTGTTCTGACCTTTTCTGATCTGTTCTACTCTGTTCTGATCTGTTCTGATCTGTTCTACTCTGTTCTGATCTGTTCTACTATGTTCTGATCTGTTCTGACCTGTTCTGATCTGTTCTACTCTGTTCTACTCTGTTCTGACCTGTTCTGATCTGTTCTACTCTGTTCTGATCTGTTCTGATCTGTTCTGACCTTTTCTGATCTGTTCTACTCTGTTCTGACCTGTTCTGATCTGTTCTACTCTGTTCTGATCTGTTCTGATCTGTTCTGATCTGTTCTACTCTGTTCTGATCTGTTCTGATCTGTTCTGACCTTTTCTGATCTGTTCTACTCTGTTCTGATCTGTTCTGATCTGTTCTGACCTGTTCTGATCTGTTCTGATCTGTTCTGATCTGTTCTGATCTACTCTGTTCTGATCTGTTCTGATCTGTTCTACTCTGTTCTGATCTGTTCTACTCTGTTCTGATCTGTTCTGATCTGTTCTACTCTGTTCTACTCTGCTCTGATCTGTTCTACTCTGTTCTGATCTGTTCTACTCTGTTCTACTCTGTTCTGTTCTGTGCTACTTTGTTCTGTTCTACTTTGTTCTGTTCCAGTCTGTTCTACTCTGTTCTATTCCAATCTGTTCTACTCTCTTCTGTTCTGTTCTACTCTGTTTTGTTGTACTCTGTCCTGTTCTGTTCCACTCTGTTCTGTTCCACTCTGTTCTGTTCTACTCTGTTCTGCTCCAGTCTGTTCTACTCTGTTCTGTTCCAATCGGTTCTACTCTCTTCTGTTCTACTCTGTTCTGTTCTACTCTGTTTTGTTCTACTCTGTTCTGTTCTACTCTGTTCTGTTCCACTCTGTTCTATTCTACTCTGTTCCACTCTGTGCTACTCTGTTCTCTTCCACTCTGTTCTGTTCTGCTTTGTTCTGTTCTGTTCTACTTTGTTCCAATCTGTTCTACTTTGTTCCAGTCTGTTCTACTCTTTTCTGTTCTACTCTGTTCCACTCTGTTCTACTCTGTTCGGTTCTACATTGTTCTGTTCTGTTCTACTCTGTTCTACTCTGCTCTGTTCTGTTCTGTTCTACTCTGTTCTGTTCTGTGCTACTTTGTTCCACTTTGTTCTACTCTGTTCTCTTCTACTCTGCTCTGTTCTGTTCTACTCTGTTCTGTTCTGTTCTGTTCTACTCTGTTCTGTTCTGTTCTGTTCTACTCTGTTCTGTTCTGTTCTACTCTGTTCCACTTTGTTCTGTTCTACTCTGTTCCACTTTGTTCTGTTCCACCCTGTTCTGTTCTACTCTGGTCTGTTCTACTCTGTTCCACTTTGTTCTGTTCCACCCTGTTCTGTTCTACTTTGTTCCACTTTGTTCTGTTCTACTCTGTTTTGTTCTACTCTGTTCTGTTCTGTTCTACTCTGTTCTGTTCTGTTCTACTCTGTTCCACTCTGTTCTGTTCTACTCTGTTCCACTTTGTTCTGTTCCACCCTGTTCTGTTCTACTCTGGTCTGTTCTACTCTGTTCCACTTTGTTCTGTTCCACCCTGTTCTGTTCTACTTTGTTCCACTTTGTTCTGTTCTACTCTGTTTTGTTCTACTCTGTTCTGTTCTACTCTGTTTTGTTCTACTCTGTTCTGTTCTGTTCTACTCTGTTCTGTTCTGTTCTGTTCCACTCTGTTCTACTCTATTCTGTTCTGTTCTACTCTGTTCCACTGTGTTCTACTCTGTTCTGTTCCAATCTGTTCTACTCTCTTCTGTTCTGTTCTACTCCATTCTGTTCTACTCTGTTTTGTTCTACTCTGTTCTGTTCTGTTCTACTCTGTTCTGTTCTGTTCTACTCTGTTCCACTCTGTTCTGTTCTACTCTGTTCCACTTTGTTCTGTTCCACCCTGTTCTGTTCTACTCTGGTCTGTTCTACTCTGTTCCACTTTGTTCTGTTCCACTTTGTTCTGTTCCACCCTGTTCTGTTCTACTTTGTTTTGTTCTACTCTGTTCTGTTCTACTCTGTTTTGTTCTACTCTGTTCTGTTCTGTTCTACTCTGTTCTGTTCTGTTCTATTCCACTCTGTTCTACTCTGTTCTGTTCTGTTCTACTCTGTTCCACTGTGTTCTACTCTGTTCTGTTCCAATCTGTTCTACTCTCTTCTGTTCTGTTCTACTCCGTTCTGTTCTACTCTGTTCTGTTCTACTCTGTTCTGTTCTGTTCTGTTCTACTCTGTTCTGTTCTACTCCATTCTGTTCTGTTCTACTCCGTTCTGTTCTACTCCGTTCTGTTCTACTCTGTTCTGTTCTACTCTGTTCTGTTCTGTTCTGTTCTGTTCTACTCTGTTCTGTTCTGTTCTGTTCTACTCTGTTCTGGTCTACTCTGTTCTGTTCTACTCCGTTCTGTTCTGTTCTACTCTGTTCTGTTCTACTCCGTTCTGTTCTACTCTGTTCTGTTCTGTTCTATTCTACTCTGTTCTGTTCTGTTCTGTTCTACTCTGTTCTGGTCTACTCTGTTCTGTTCTACTCTGTTCTGTTCTACTCCGTTCTGTTCTGTTCTACTCTGTTCTGTTCTACTCCGTTCTGTTCTACTCCGTTCTGTTCTACTCTGTTCTGTTCTGTTCTGTTCTACTCTGTTCTGTTCTACTCCGTTCTGTTCTACTCCATTCTGTTCTGTTCTACTCTGTTCTGTTCTACTCTGTTCTGTTCTGTTCTGTTCTACTCTGTTCTGTTCTACTCTGTTCTGTTCTACTCCATTCTGTTCTACTCCGTTCTGTTCTACTCTGTTCTGTTCTACTCCGTTCTGTTCTACTCTGTTCTGTTCTGTTCTGTTCTACTTTGTTCTGTTCTACTCTGTTCTGTTCTGCTCTGTTCTACTCTGTTCTGTTCTGTTCTGTTCTACTTTGTTCTGTTCTACTCTGTTCTGTTCTACTCCGTTCTGTTCTACTCCGTTCTGTTCTGTTCTACTCTGTTCTGTTCTACTCCGTTCTGTTCTACTCCATTCTGTTCTACTCTGTTCTGTTCTGTTCTATTCTACTCTGTTCTGTTCTGTTCTGTTCTACTCTGTTCTGGTCTACTCTGTTCTGTTCTACTCCGTTCTGTTCTACTCCGTTCTGTTCTGTTCTACTCTGTTCTGTTCTACTCTGTTCTGTTCTACTCCGTTCTGTTCTACTCTGTTCTGTTCTGTTCTGTTCTACTCTGTTCTGGTCTACTCTGTTCTGTTCTACTCCGTTCTGTTCTACTCCGTTCTGTTTTGTTCTACTCTGTTCTGTTCTACTCTGTTCTGTTCTGTTCTGTTCTACTCTGTTCTGTTCTACTCTGTTCTGTTCTACTCCATTCTGTTCTACTCCGTTCTGTTCTACTCTGTTCTGTTCTACTCCGTTCTGTTCTACTCTGTTCTGTTCTGTTCTGTTCTACTTTGTTCTGTTCTACTCTGTTCTGTTCTGCTCTGTTCTACTCTGTTCTGTTCTACTCTGTTCTGTTCTACTCCGTTCTGTTCTACTCTGTTCTGTTCTGCTCTGTTCTACTCTGTTCTGTTCTACTCTGTTCTGTTTTGTTGTACTGTGCTCTGATTTGATCACACACACAAAAACACATCCCCATAAAACTGCTCTGCTATGACGAGACTCTGTGATCAAATTAAACACACACGCAATTAAAAGAGGAGCAGCTCAGTCAGCGGCGTGTGGACCCCCAGTTACTGAGGCTGTGGGCAATAAAAGGATAATGATTTTGCAGCCAATCTCAATTTTTAAAGCTTTATTTATTTGTTTGTTTGTTTCCTTGAGGATAATTGTTCAAGAGGCGATTGTAATTGTTATTTATTATATATTTTATTTATTAGCTAATTCATTCAAATCAAGGATAAAGATTTGGGAACTTTTTGTTCATTTATTTATTCATTTATTCAATGTTTTCTTTTTTCTTATTCTCTCCTAATTGTAAGGCAGTTTATTGAAGTCAAAGGTCATGACATATTTAAAAAGGATATTTATGATTTATTTTATTTTTGTATTCTCGTTTTTATTTATTTATTTTTTTGTTTATTTATTTTAAGGGCTAATCGCGCGTGCGAGCTGCTGAGCTGTATTACACGCCCGCGTGACTCTATGAGAAACTCCTATCTCTTAAGTTTGCATTCATTAAAGCAAGAATAATAAATAAATCAACACAGCAGCGAACAGGAGAGCCTCAGCCCAACACCGAGCTTCATCATCATCATCATCATCATCTTCCTCATCACCATCATCGTCATAATCATCCTCCTCCTCTTCCTCTTCCTCATCCTCTTCTTCCACCTCATTATTATCATTCTGCTCCTCCTCCTCTTTCTCATCATCATCATCATCATCATCATCATCATAATCATTATCTTCCTCATCATCCTCCTCCTCCTCCTCCTCCTCTTCCTTACCATCATAACCATCATCATCCTCCTCCTCTTCCACATCATCATCATCATCATTGTCCTCCTCCTCCTCCTCCTCCTCCTCATCTTCATCATCTTCATCATCAGCCTCATTATCATCATCATCGTTGTTATAGTCACCATCATCATCATCATCCTCCTCCTCCTCCTCCTCCTCATCATCATCATCCTCGTCATTATAGTTACCATCATCATCATCACCCTCCTCATCATCATCATGATCCTCATCATTATAGTCACCATCATCATCATCATCATCATCATCCTCATCATTATAGTCACCATCCTCACCACCATCATCATCATCATCATCATCATCATCATGACTGTCACTCTTCCCTCTGTTTACTCAGTAAGGTCAGTAGAAGCGCGTGGACTGATTATGGTGGATCTGACCATCACTGTGGAATCCTCACTGACCTGATACAGCTATGAGAAAATAGTATAAGATCATGTTTTCCAGGGTACTCAGCTCTATTCCCAGAGAACTTCAGCACTTTATTAATGTTCTATATCTATCATATAACCATATAATAACCCCTAAAGGTGTAATAAAAGTGTAATAAAGGTGTGTATATATCATGCAAATTTTAAGAGTCAAAAATTAGCAGATCATTTTCGTTTCATTCTGTCTTTTTTCTTTGCCTTTACTCACTTTAAAAGATGGTTCTTTAGGGGTTCTTTAATAAAGGCAGTGGTTCTATTTAGAAGCAGGAGTTCATTCTAGAACAGTGGTTCTTTGCCTGGTGAAATGGTTCTTCAGACTGATGGAGAATGTGTTGTATATGACTCTATATAGAACCTGTTTGAAAGTGCTTCCATAGCACCAGAAAGTGTTCTTCTGTTGTTAAGCTTGACATCGTAACAATAGCAGAACAGTTTTTGGTGCTATATAGAACCATTCTTAAAAAGGTTCTTCATCAGTCTGAAGAACAATTTCACCATGCAAAGAACCACTTCTATATGAAACACCGGTTCTGAATAGACCCACTTCCTTTTCAAAGAACCATAGAAGAACCATCCTTTTTAATTCTGTAGTGGTACTTCTAAGTTTTCTGCTCTCCACGATCTCTGCTGAGAGCTGAAGCCACTGACCGATGACTGACCACTCTGAGGGAAACACGTCTAAACATTTATTTACACGAGTCAGGGGTGAGGAAAGCAGAGAAAAGAAGAGGAAGAGGAAGTGAGGACAGGGAGGCAGAGGAGGAAGATGTTGACCATGGTGGAGATGTTAAGGAGTTTGAGAAGCTGCCACAGGGGGTCATTATTTCATCATCCAGCAATGAATGAACTTTCGCCTTGACTTTTCACACTGGATCCCTCGCAGGAAGTTTACAGCGTCTGAACACTGTACAATATTACAAACACCTGCAGTTGTTGGATCAACACACACAGTGTTCACATCCAGCTGAACCAACAGTATAATGAACTCTGTGGACGTTCACAGGTCTACACTCTACACTCTTAGCAAAAAGAGTTCTACACCCAAAAAAGGCTCTCTAAGACACGTAACAATGGTGGAATCCCTTTTTGGTGCCATTTTCGGTAGGTTCTTTAGAGAACCATATACAAGAGGTTTTCCATCATAGAGAAGAACCATTTAACTATGTGAAGATGGAGTGGGGATCTATATATAGCCATTGCATTTACTAAAGAACACTTAAAGAACCTTTTCAAATGGTTCATTCCATGCTGTAAATACTTATTCTAGACTGTAGGTGTTCAATCTACACTGTAGATGTTTGTTCCACACTGCAATGTTCATTTTAAACTCAAGACCATAGGGGCTCAATCCTGGTCCTGGAGATCTACCAACCTGGAGAGTTCAGATCCAACACACTTGCCTGTTATACTCAGATGGAGACTGAAGGCCTTCATCACCTGAATCAGGTGTGTTAGATTAGGCGTGGAGCCACTCTACTCAGTGGTGGATCTCCAGGACCAGGATTGGCCGCCTGCTCTTGATGTTTATTCCACACAGTAGATGTTGGGTTGTACACTGTAAATGTTTGGCTTCTCACTGTAGATGTTCATTCCACCATGTTGGCTGTCTACAGATGGAAATGCAGCACTTTTCCATCTTATACATTAATACGCTTTTCAGAAAAATAGAAACAGGTGGAACAGAAGACTGAAATAGGCCATGTGCTTTCAGTGGTGATCATTTTTGAGGTGATCTAGAGGCCCAGCATCATAGTAGCTTGTGGAAAAAGCACCCAAGAGACAAGAGGATTAACTGGTGCTTATGACATTGCAGCTGTTTCAAACAGCTGGTCTTGGCACTTCAAGCCAACAAAACCATTCTGCAAAGCAGAATCATGTTCTACAGCCGGAGAACCCAATCCAGGTCCTGGAGATCTACCACCCATTCAGTCCCAAAACACCAGGTTCCAATACTCAGACATTCCCGAAGGCCTTCATGACCAGGTGTGTTAATGATCCAGTGTGTTGGAGTTAGACTCTGTTGGGTGGCAGACCTCCAGGACCCGGATTAGACAATCCTGAGGAGATTAGAGATTAAATAATTCGCCTGCATCAGGATGGGGAAGGTCAGAGGAAAAATTCCCGAAACTGAAGTTCAGAAGATCCAGATAAACTGCAGTTTCTAACAACCACCCGCAAGACCTGGTAGACCACCAATGCTGTCCCCATCAGAGAAACACACTTAAAGCTTTCATCTTAAAAAGAGTTTAGAACATCAAGCTGCTTCACATCTGAAACAACCCACAGGTGTTTCTGTCCATCCTTCCACTGTGAGAAGACAACTCGGCGCTGTGGGTTTGAATGTGTGGCTGTCAAGAAGCTGTTACTGAGAAAAGGAAGTGAAACTCAAACAACGAAGCTGCTGCTGTTCTCAGAACAATGGACTGACCACCCCAGGAGTCCAGACCTCAGCACCACTGAACGAGTTTACTTGGATCGTGAAACGCAGGAAATGCAACCAACTCTTTTTTTCGGCCTGCCACCACCCCCCTCTTTCGAGGACGACTTTATTCTTTATTTTTATTATACAGTTAGAAAAAAGGATAACATTCAACTTTTACAACTTGTCATTTTTAACTAGTAAAACCAAGATATTAATAAAAAATAATAAACAACAGAGGATTGGGGTAGGTGGTCGGTGCAAGTGTATGTGTGTATGTGTGTGTGTGTGTTGCAACCAACTTTTAAGACTGAACTTAGGAAGTGTGGAACAACATCCCTACATAATTCTTTGGAAAACTGAACATTCCTAAAAAAATGGAAGCCGGTGGACAAACTACATACTGAAAAAATATATTTGGTTCTCGACACCTTTGTGTAATTTTCTGCCAAATTTGCTTTCCTGCTTTATTCCTGAAGATGGAAAAATGAACAGGACAATGCCACAACATGCTCTTTGACGTTTGCACAGTACTGTATCAGACATTTTCACTCATATGGGTATGAATATTATTCCAAATCTAAACTGGGGCTGTTTGACACACATGCACCAGCTGCCTATATAGCAGCATAAATGGGTGTGAATTGGTATACAGGGTTGCCAGTGAAAGGGTCTCGATGTAGCAGCTAACCAAACTCACCGTGGTGGCTCTACGCTCCATTTACTTGTTGCATGCGACTGCAATGGCTTTTTAGTTTCGAGAATTTCTAATTCAGTCAAAAGTCTGTTTTTTTTTCTACTGCTAATTAGTGAAATTGTATTTTTATGTGTTGGAGAGATGAATATGCTTTCGCTCAAAGTTGCATCTTTAAAAGTGACATACAAAAAGAAATGACTTAGAACTTTCTTCATCCGCTGCTGCATTTAGTTTGTGGGTTAAAGAAGGTTAGCAACACCAACTCAGGCCCAAACTGCATAATGAGAGTAGAAGCTGATATGGTGTGAATGCGGCTTTATTCAGCATTCAAATCCCATGTGTTCTGCACTGAGAGTCAACGCTGTCGCGTTCTGCATGGCAAAATAACTGGAGCCAAAGTGCTAATCATGATTTTCCATCGAGTCCAACATGCGCACGGGGTGAAGCGTACAGACACACTACAGGCTTCTCGCTGTCAATCGATTGCGCCCTTCTGCTCACAACACAAGCAATCAACAGCTTTGATTCTCTCAGAGTTCTTCTTATATTTCACCAAAGAAGCTTCGGGTTAAGATGCAGGTACCTAACGGCACGATGAATGTCCAGGAAAACCTAGATGTTAATTCACCACTGAACAATTATTTGTCTTCTGACTCTATTAGAGTCAGACACTACCTTCGTGATATCATCAAAGCTGTACAATTTTATACGCTGGGCCTACTAGATGAGCTACAGGCCCCGATTCAATGAATTCACTCCCACACATGGGCCTAAGTACAATTTTAATAGATGTCAAATGGTGCTTTTACCTCTATAGGCATGTGCAAAGCAATATTTTTGCTCAGTTCCATTTTATTTCTTCACATTTAGCTCCTAATTCTCTTTTTCGGGTTTCACTCTGAGCTACTCTGCCATTGCTGGCACAACTTGGAGCTTTAGTATTTTAGTTTACACCCAGGGTTTCAAAAAAAAGAGAAGAACAAAGCCGAGCAAGCGCTGATACATGCTGGACAAGCAGTTCTACAGGGAACTCAGGGCTGGAGGAGGTTTTGGCCCAAAACTCTTCATCACTTGTTGACCACTTTAGCTTCTACTTGAGTCCTTATTTCACTAAAGTCACGATGCTTTTCTGGAAGATAGTTTGAGGTTCCTTACACAACACAAAGAACCAGAAGTTCAAAATAAGTTGAAGGGTGAAAACCAAAGCAGCAGCAGCAGCAAAAATAAAGGCCATGCGTTGAACAGTCCAAAGAGAACTGCCTCGTTTAAGCACTCTAAAAAATCAAGGTTATGGTTCTTTAGAGCTGTACAAGAACCTCTTCTGCCTCCCTAAAGGACCTTACTCTCAAAAGAACCACTTTTGTAAATGAGGTCCAGCTTACCTCTAC
>NC_051232.1:2416890-2434390 GCF_015220715.1 Pygocentrus nattereri | reverse complement strand
GTGTCTCTTGTGTGTATCTCCTCTGTGTATCTCCTGTCTATCTCCTGTGTGTATCTCCTCTGTGTATCTCCTGTCTATCTCCTGTGTGTATCTCCTGTGTGTCTCCTGTGTATCTCCTGTGTGTGTCTCCTGTGTATCGCCTCTGTGTGTGAAGCCGGGCCGGTCAGTGAGGTCACGGCGCTCTCGCCGCGCGCTGGACGAGCGCTGCCCGGTGATCGTGCGCAGTTAAAGCAGCGCGGTCAGTGCAGCTGTTTTGCGGCGGTGTTTATGGCCGTTTTTAAGCGCAGAGCGCAGAGCGCTGAGTCCCCACTGAGACGATCACACGCCGATCTCAGCGCCTCCGCGGCGCTCGCTCGCTCGCTCGGTGAGAGAGCTCGATTATGACTTTCCAGACGACGCCGGCGATGATTTCTCAGCTCTGCAGTGCACGAGGACCGCAGATCACAGCTCACAGCCACAACCGGCGCTCGTGCCGTCTTTACACGACTTAATACACTCGGAAGAAACCGCCGCGCGAGCTGAACTTAATTCCCCCCACATTCCCACCCAGACTAGCGCAGTCAGTGCGCACTGACTCTGTTACCCCAGCATGGTCAACAGCTGATGGAACACAATGACAACATTTCATATTTGCCCATTTATTATCATTATTATTATTATTATTATTATTATTATCATCATTATTATTAATATTATTATTGTTGTTGTTATGGTTGTTGTTATTATTACATTTTTTATTATCATTATTATTGTTGTTGTTATTATTATTACCATTATTATTATTATTATTATTATCATCATCATTATTATTATTATTATTGTTGTTGTTGTTACGGTTATTGTTATTATTACATTTTTTGTTATCATTATTATTGTTGTTGTTATTATTATTACCATTATTATTATTATTATTATTATTTATTATTATTATTATTATTATTATTATTATTATTATTGTATGTATTAGACCTTTTTAAAACAGTTTAATTTATTTATTTATTACCTGCAGACATATTTTCAGATTACAAGCCACCCAAACCCGCTGGTTCATTTTTGGGGGGTCCAGAAGTCTGAGACCACTGTAAAAAGCGGCGCTTGTTTTTTTTTATTTCGACCTGGAAATAAACCGCGCGACTGTTTTAGTTTTCTCTGAGATTTAAGATTTAATTCACTCTTTGCAGGTAAATGTTTAAATGTTAAGAAGGCCGGATTTGGTTTTGAGTCTCTTCTGTTTAAGCTCGTGTTTGTTCTGCCATCAGAAACACTCAGAAAAATGAAAGAGGGACCAAATGTCTTTAGGGTTTCTGACCGATTCTGACATTCCCGTCAATTCCCGTCAAACATTTCGAAGATTCGAGTTTTTCACTGGATTTTTCAACAGGCCAGTAATATCATTTGTAATTGTACTGAGCTTGTTTGGTTTTCTCTGAGAAAGAGTGAAAGGTAGGAGATCTTCAGCGGCGCTCGCTCAGACCTCGGCGCGTCTGCAAAACAACTCGCTATTATTCGGCAAAACCCGAAACCTGATCGAACCTCATTCGACCCGCCAGGCTGCTTAAACGGAGCACGCGGCTTCTGGGTTTTCACTCAGGAAAAAGAGACACGCGGCTCTTATAAACGCGCCTCACGCCCGCGGCTCGTCTCTGATGCTTATCATTTGTGTTTATTTTACAAATTAAAAATCTACATTTCCAACATCGCCACTTAAATAAATAAGTAAATAAATAAAATAGATAGATTTCCAAATTCCTCGGTTCTCGTGTCCTCTCCTCCCCTCGAGCTGGAAAAATGAAAAACACCCAAAATTCGTTCACTCTTTCACTTTTTTTCGATTTGTCGACAGACGACAGGCGCGCGTTCCCGCGTTATTCTCGTGCTCGCTGTTTTATTTTAGTTTATTTTGTTTCTCTGCTTTTTACCGTTATTTATACTTTGATGCGCGCGTGCGTGCGCGCGCGTGTGTAAGAACTCCGTTTGCCCTGACCTCTGTCCTCGTCGCGCGCGGGCGGGCGGAAGAAAGAAAAACAACAAATGTTTTTGCCCCCCTTGAACTGCCCCCGCTGAACGGCGTGCCCCGCTGACGGAGGCTGCAGGCGGGATAATGAAGCCTCGGACTGTGCGGGTCTGAACCGGCGGGCCGCGCGGGTCAGAGCAGATAACGGGAGCCCGGGGTCTCGGACTTAATTACGCGCGTTTAAAGGCGGGACGGCGAGGCGCGCGCGGCGCGGCGCGGCTGATGAATCACCGCAGGTCTGAATTTCACACCAGCTTGTCTGCGCGCTCCCGAGGGCAGAGAAACGAGGCGGCCTCGCGCCCGGAACGTGGTGGGGATTGCAGTGTTTCTGCAACTGACCCCAAGAGGTGGTCGCACCTCCTAGAAGACTATGATCATGGAACCGGAGTGGGGGGATAAAACTAGAGCTTTACCAGATCCGGTGGTGCTGGACTGGGACTGTTATGGCAGGACCAGATTGGGATGGTAGCTCCAGATTGGAATGTTGGAGAGTTGTGGGACCAGATGTTGGAGGTTGTGCCACATTAGAACGGTGGTACCAGATTATGGAAGTAGTACCACATTAGAACAGTGGTACCAGATTATGGAAGTAGTACCACATTAGAATGGTGGTACCAGATTATGTCAGTAGTACCACATTCGAATGGTGGTACTAGATTACGGAAGTAGTACATTAGAATGGTGGTGCCAGATTATGGAAGTAGTACCACATTAGAACAATGGTACCAGATTATGGAAGTAGTACCATATTAGAATGGTGGTGCCAGATTATGGAAGTAGTACCACATTAGAACAGTGGTACCAGATTATGGAAGTAGTACCACATTAGAATGGTGGTACCAGATTATGTCAGTAGTACCACATTCGAATGGTGGTACTAGATTACGGAAGTAGTACATTAGAATGGTGGTGCCAGATTATGGAAGTAGTACCACATTAGAACAATGGTACCAGATTATGGAAGTAGTACCATATTAGAATGGTGGTGCCAGATTATGGAAGTAGTACCACATTAGACAGTGGTACCAGATTATGGAAATAGTACCACATTAGAACGGTGGTACCAGATTATGGAAGTAGTACCACATTAGAATGGTGGTACCAGATTATGGAAGTAGTACAACATTAGAATGGTGGTCCCAGATTATGGAAGTAGTACCACATTAGAACAGTAGTACCAGGCTGTGAAAGTGGTACCACATTAGAATGGTGGTACCAGATTATGGTGGTACCAGATTATAAAGGTAGTATCACATTAGAATGGTGGTTCCTGTTTGTGTGGGTGATATCACTTTAAAATGGTGGTACCACACTGTGATGGCTGTACTAGACTGTGAAGGTGGTATGAGATTGTGATGGCGGTACCAGACTCTGAAAGTGGTACCACATTAGAATGTTGTTACCAGATTATGATGGTGGGACCACTTTAGAAGGGTGGTTTAGGTGTGTGATGGTGCATGGTATCACTTCGAAATGGTGGTACCAGATTGTCATGGTGGTACTAGATTGTGAAGGTGGTACCAGATTGTGATGGCAGTACCACATTAGAGTAGTGGTAGCAGTGGTAGTGGTAACAAATTATGATGCTATTACCAGATTGTTAAAGTTGCACCACATTCGAATGGCAGTACCTAACTGTGAAGGTGGTACCAGATTGAGGTGGTGGTACCAGGTTCAGATGATGGGATCAGTTTATGATGTGGGTACCAGGTTGATACCAGACTGAAATAGCGGTACCAAATTGGAATAATGGCACCAGATTGAGATGGTGGTGCCATATCATGCAGCTGTGCCAAACTGGGACGGTGATCAGTATGGTGGTACTGGATTATGTTGGTGGTGAAATTTTGTGAGGGTGGTGCTGGATTACAATGGTGCACCTGCAGTCTAGGACTGAATGCAGTGGTCGATATGATTACTACACCAAACGTGAGGGCGGCACCAGATGTGGTCATAGTAAAAACCGCAAGGGTGGTAGATGAAAAGATGGTGCTGAATGTCATGGTGGTACCGGATGAAGTGATGGGGCCAACATGGGCTTGTGCCAGCCAGTGCCCCATTATCACCGGACGCTTTGATGTGCTGGGTGTGATTTGGTGTCACTGTAGTCCACTCAGTCCACCCACTTCACTGCTCTGAGCTCAAAGGCCACAGCGTGTCTTACATCAAGCTTACAATGTCCACCGTTTCCTCTCTCTGCCTCCCCCCGCAACGCCGTGACCCCCAGCGCTGCGCTCCTCCTGCTCTTTCATTCCTCTGTAAGCTCTGCTAAGCCCCGCTGGCCTTTGGCCTTAAAACGGTGCCAGTTTATTTCTCACCTATCGCCTCAAAGCAATGGACAAGTCAGCACTGCCCCACATTATGCTGAGCCTTTTCAAAGACGCGCGGCCTTCAGATGGTGCTGGTGGGCTTCTCACACACATAAAGGTCTTTAGGTCAATTTGCCAGCATGGAAAATGCATCAGTGCTGGTGCTGCATTGGCTTCCTGACTGCTTGATTCAAGGAATTTTAAACTGGAGTTTAACATGATTACTGTAAATGACTTGATTAATCCGACTGAACTACAGCTACTACAGTTACTACAGCTACTACAGCTACTAAAGTTACTAAAGTTACTACAGCTACTACAGCTACTACAATTACTACAGTTACTACAGTAACTACAGTTACTACAGCTACTAAAGTTACTACAGTTACTACAATTACTACAGTAACTACAGTTACTACAGTTACTACAATTACTACAGTAATTACAGTTACTACAGTTACTACAATTACTACAGTTACTACAGTAACTACAGTTACTACAGCTACTAAAGTTACTACAGTTACTACAATTACTACAGTTACTACAGCTACTAAAGTTACTACAGTAACTACAATTACTACAGTTACTACAGTTACTACAGCTACTAAAGTTACTACATTTACTACAATTACTACAGTTACTACAGCTACTAAAGTTACTACAGTAACTACAATTACTACAGTTACTACAGTTACTACAGCTACTAAAGTTACTACAGTAACTACAATTACTACAGTTACTACAGCTACTAAAGTTACTACAGTTACTACAATTACTACAGTTACTACAGCTACTAAAGTTACTACAGTAACTACAATTACTACAGTTACTACAGTTACTACAGCTACTAAAGTTACTACAGTAACTACAATTACTACAGCTACTACAGTTACTACAGCCACTAAAGTTACTACAGTAACTACAATTACTACAGTTACTACAGTTACTACAGCTACTAAAGTCACTACAGTAACTACAATTACTACAGTTACTACAGCTACTAAAGTTACTACAGTTACTACAATTACTACAGTTACTACAGTTACTACAGCTACTAAAGTTACTACAGTTACTACAATTACTACAGTTACTACAGCTACTAAAGTTACTACAGTAACTACAATTACTACAGTTACTAAAGTTACTACAGCTACTAAAGTTACTACAGTAACTACAATTACTACAGCTACTACAGTTACTACAGCCACTAAAGTTACTACAGTAACTACAGTTACTAAAGTTACTACAGTTACTATAATTACTACAGTTACTACAGTTACTATAGCTACTACAGTTACTACAGCTACTAAAGTTACTACAGTTACTACAATTACTACAGTTACTACAGCTACTAAAGTTACTACAGTAACTACAATTACTACAGTTACTACAGTTACTACAGCTACTAAAGTTACTACAGTAACTACAATTACTACAGCTACTACAGTTACTACAGCCACTAAAGTTACTACAGTAACTACAGTTACTAAAGTTACTACAGTTACTATAATTACTACAGTTACTACAGTTACTACAGTTACTATAGCTACTACAGTCTTCCTCCAGAGAGGAACTAAGAAGTGCTGAGAAGATTTACTAAGGCTGGTGTTTCATGTGGACTTTAAAATAGAAATAAATAGAACTAATAATAATAATAATAATAATAATAATTATTAATATTATTATTATTAGTAGTAGTAGTAGTAGTAGTAGTAGTAGTAGTAGTATATCTTATTTAGGTCCCTTATTTATTTATTTATTTATTTATTTATTTATTTATTTATTTATTAATACTCATTGTAAAGTCTATGTGGAGTCACTAAAAACACACACACACACACACACACACACTCACACACACACACACACACACACACACACACACACACACACACACACACACCAACCAAGCCGCTTCGCCTTCTGGGTCGCAGGGGGTGCTGGAGCCTATCCCAGCGGTCATTGGGCGAATATTATTACAGTAAATATTTAACAATATAGCAATACACCGGTTATTATTATTATTATTATTATTATCATCATCATCATCATTATTGATTTGTTGTTTTGTTGTTATGCTTTAATATGTACAAAATGATGATGATGATAATAATAATAATAACAATAACAACAACAACAACAACAACAACAACAATAATAATAATAATAATAATAATAATTGTACATTTTCTCACAAATTTCCAAAAACATGAAAGCAGCGGCTTTGATGATGTACGTAGACCTACGTAAATTTTATATGTATTTATGTATCCTGTTTGAATATTATTATTTATTATTATTATTATTACTAGCGGTAGTACTAGTATTTTTTAATCATTACTGTTATTTCTAAATTAATGTGATATTGAACACAATATAAACAGATATTGAAAAACAATAATGAACACAATTAGAGCGATTATTAATGAAATAAATAAATAAACAAATAAATAAACAAACAAATAAATAAATACAACTTTGGATTAATTCTTCCGAAAAATCCAAAATAAAAGCCCTCGTGCGTTTTCAATTTGCATTCCATTTTTTTTTCAGGGCGCAGAACGGAGCGCGCGCTCTCCTCAGACGGAAAACAATTCGGGCCAATTTCCCTGCCTGGTGTCGCCTAAAGTGTCTTCCCTGCTCCGCGTCTCTTCCCACTTACTTGTTTGTTTATTTATTTATTTATTTATTGGTTTATTTTCCTCCCTCTTAATTGTATTAATAATGTAATTAAGGCGGGGCGCCTTATTGGCCGCGCTGCCCGGGCGGAACCGGAAATAATTGCGTTAGACCGAGACGCAGGAAGCAAAGCGGACAATTAAAACAATAAGTAAACAAATAAATAGGAAACAAAAAACACAACAGATCAGCAGACGCTAATGAGGCCTCTCCTGCTTTTCATTCCGCCTCCTCTCTTTGGGTTCGGGGTGGAAAATGGGAGCCGGTGGCCAATCAAGCAGAAGAGCTGGAGCCAGAAAACATCAGGGCTCTCGCTGGTTTCAGAAAAGCCCCTCAGAGGACAAGAGCAGGGCGTTCGGGGTCCAGGAGCGTCTCCGCGCAGGGGGGAACGCGGGGATCACCGCCTGGCTGTGTCTCCCCTCCGGCCCCCCGGCCTTGCCAACGGTCCGCTCACCGCTGGTTCACTGTTGTTCATTCAATCCTCACCACACGTTCAGTAGAGCTCCGAGAGAGGAGCTCCGCTCAGCCACTGCTTAGAACCCATGTTTCACCCTTCCCTTCCCTCAGCATGAAGCGGGAGCGGCGTTAGAAATCTAAGCTTGTCAAGATCAGAACAGGTAGACTGTCCTCACCGTCACTACGCCTGGTTTTAGGTGAGCTCACAGACAGAGGCCGTAGAACACGTTGGGTTTTAAACTGCTGATGGCTTCAAATTCATTTTTAGTCTGAATAAAAGATGCGCAGCCTCAGTCATACAGGGGGCCTTCACGTCAGCCCCCTCTGGCCTGAATTACTCGCAAGCAAAGCCCAGAGAAATAGGCCTAAACGTGTCAGGAGCTGAGAGAATGGGAGGATGGGCGGATATTAATTGGTCTTTTGTCCGCAGAACAGGCCCTTGTCCGTAATACGGGTTTCATAAAACAGGCCCTTGTAAATAATGAGCTGTGTTAAATTGAATGGACTGCGTGAGGGGAGAGCGCTGGAGTCGGGCTCGGCGGCTCCGGGCCTTGTAAACCTGGGTGTAAACATTTGGCGCAGGACCAGGCCAAACAAAAGAGGACACGAGGTTTCGCAGCGAGGGTTTTTGTTCCCGAACCCCATGTGACGTGTAGTGACACGCAGGGGTCAAACCGGGCCTCCGCCAGAGACCCAAACATTTCACTAATGATGCATTCACTGACAAATAGCCATGCAGTCTCATTCTGGAGCTGGAGGAGTCGCATTTGCCCCGGTTTCCAACAATGGGAGCCCCTACTAGCCAGAGACTAGCTGCTGTGCTAGGTCCTAGGCACAGCTTTAGCCTAGAGCTCATTTTGAAAACAGCAGCTTTTCTCCGCACTAGATGAGCAAACTCGATAGATGCGTAGCTTGACCAGAGAAAAGGTCATTTTTAAAAAAAGTCACCCCTCACCCACTTCTAGTTTTGCGCTGGAGTGATGAAGCTAGTGCAGCTAACAAGCAGTGGTTGCTAAAACGATCCCCTGCCTGTTAGCTGCTGTGGTTTATTCGTCTCAAGCCACGTCAGTGTTTTCATCTGAAATAGACTCGCTGACGCTGTACGACATCTTATGACTGCTATCTATAAAAAACAATAACAAAAACCAGGTTTCAGGACTACTGTTAGTGTTAGCTGCGCTACGGTCAACTGCTGCCCTAGACAACAGTAATCACACACTGTCAGACGCCACATAAGCAGGGCTATCCGGGAAAAACCTGACACAGAAACAAGTGTCTGATGATTTGGGCTGTTTACATTATGTGTTAGCGGTCACAGCTTGTTAGCGAAGTTAGCTTTCACAGCCCCAGAAGCTGTGAATCAGTGCAAATTTGCTATTTTTATGGCATTTGGCTGACGCTTTTATCCAGGGCGACTTACAATTTGATCATTTTACACAGGTAGGCCAAGGTGGTGTTAGGAGTCTTGCCCAAGGACCCTTATTGGTATAGTGTAGGGTGCTGAGCCAGGTGGGGACTGAACCCCAGTCTACAGCATAGAAGGCAGAGGTGCTAACCACTACACCAACCACTACACCAACCAACCAACCTATTTAGCTGACTTGTTAGCTTGAGAAACTCTAGGTTCACCAGCAAGAACCCTTTTCCAGCATCTTCACAAAGTGTTAACATCTGTACTGATACATTCATTTTCTCTCAAGGGTCTCGCTTAAAACATCTTTCCTTCCAGCTTGAACAGCGCTTCCCTGTCCACATCCCACAATATAGCTATTAAGATGGTATATCGCATCTAAATAGACATATAACTATCACTTCCATGATAATCGTATGCCCAACTAGTCGATCAGAGCACAGTGAGGGTCAATGTTACACTTGAATAGCATTGAGGCATCCACAGCAGCATCAGTGCATGCGGAGGAGGGGGGAAGGTGGCCATTTGAGTTGATTTCCCAAATGAAAAATCTTCCTCATGCAGAACATCCTCGCGGAATCCGAGATTGGAAAGAGCTCGCAGCGCCTCCACTCCATCTTCAACACCCCACTGGGCTCGGATCCGTCCGGATTTCCGCTTTCTCTTTAAAACAATGACAGCTAGCGCAGTTAGCCGCTCATTCCCACTAAAGTTGCTCATCATAGTGGACTTTTCCACCAAGAGATAAACGTGGCGGACTTCGTTTTGGGGAATGTAACCTTTCGAAAGACAACAATCCCACTCTTTTGATGGCCTTTTTTTGTGCCACTGCCACGCATGGAGACGTCCTCAGAAAATCAGATGGCATTCAGACACGGAGCTTCCATCTGTCGCTGAGGCTCGCGCTCAGGATCTGATAGGGTACACGCAGGGGCCTGTGGGGAAGATGACGCTCTCATTTCTAAGACATATTTAGATAAGTTTATGAATCATATTTATTCCTTGCCTCCACCTTTAACATTTCACTTTCATTAGCATAGCAAACTGGGATTCTCCATAGCCTGATCTTATTAGCAGGCTTAGCTATAAGCCACACTGAGCTACTCTGCGCAGGGAGAATTTAAAAACACTCTTTTTATTTCAGTTTCAGGTGGTGCTCAGCAGGGCATTCTCTGTAGATGAGAAAACGCTGTAAATAGACTCATTAAATTACAAAAGTCATTTTAGGGACAAACTGAATAAAAGAAAGCGCTTATCATTTCACACGCGCCTGAATGAGAACTAACACCCAGCGACTGTCCCATTATAGCTAACATGCAGTGCCATAATCTCTGACACACTTTCAATACCTAACATTCTGTCCCATAATACCAAACACACAGTCCCACAGTGCCTAACACACTATACCAAAATATGTATATACCAAACATGCTGTCCCATAATACCTTCCATAATATTCCGTAATACCCAACACACTGTCCCATAATAACAAACGTTATCCTATAATACCCAACACACTGTGCTATAATACCTAATTCATTGTCCCATAGTACCAAACATGTCCTACAATACCCAACACACTGTCCTATAATACCCAACACACTGTCCCATAATAACAAATGTTATCCTATAATACCCAACACACTGTGCTATAATACCTAATTCATTGTCCCATAGTACCAAACATGTCCTACAATACCCAACACACTGTCCTATAATACCCAACACACTGTCCCATAATAACAAACGTTATCCTATAATACCCAACACACTGTGCTATAATACCTAATTCATTGTCCCATAGTACCAAACATGTCCTACAATACCCAACACACTGTCCTATAATACCCAACACACTGTCCCATAATAACAAACGTTATCCTGTAATACCCAACACACTGTGCTATAATACCTAATTCATTGTCCCATAGTACCAAACATGTCCTACAATACCCAACACACTGTCCTATACTACCCAACACACTGTCCCATAATAACAAACGTTATCCTATAATACCCAACACACTGTGCTATAATACCTAATTCATTGTCCCATAGTACCAAACATGTCCTACAATACCCAACACACTGTCCTATAATACCCAACACACTGTCCCATAATAAGAAACGTTATCCTATAATACCCAACACACTGTGCTATAATACCTAATTCATTGTCCCATAGTACCAAACATGTCCTACAATACCCAACACACTGTCCTATAATACCCAACACACTGTCCTATAATACCCAACACACTGTCCCATAATACCAAACGTTATCCTATAATACCCAACACACTGTGCTATAATACCTAATTCACTGTCCCATAGTACCAAACATGTTGTCCTACAATACCCAACACACTGTCCTATAATACTTAACACTGTCCCATAATACCAACCATGTTGTCCTACAGTACCCAACACACTGTCCTATAATACCTAACACACTGTCCTATAATACACAACACACTGTCCCATAATACCCAACACACTGTCCCATAATACCCAACACACTGTCCCATAATACCAAACGTTGTCCTATAATACGCAACACACTGTTCCATAGTACCTAACATAATATCCCATAATATGTAACCCACTGTTCCATAATACCTAACACAATGTCCCATAATATATAACATTTCTGATAACACCTAACACACTGTCCTGTAATACCAAGCATGTTGTCCTACAGTACCCAACACACTGATAACACCTAACACACTGTCCTGTAATACCTAGCACACTGTGCTATAACACCTAACATGCTGTCCCACAATACTTAACACTAGTGTTGTAGTACTCAAGTCCGGTCTTGGTCTCAAGACTATAAACTGGCGGACTTGGTCTCATCTTGGTCTTGACCTCATTTGGACTCGGTCTTGTCTCGGTCGTCCAGTTACCTCAGATGCTGAATTAATACTGAATGTCAATAAGACCTGAATGGACATAATAAACAGTGCTGTGTCTGTGTACTACACTCTCCGCTCTGCGCCGCTCGTCAGCTGGGCCTCTGATACGCATGCGCAGACGCCTGGCTAGGATATACACAGAGCAGCCGGAGCTGTAAAACACATGAAACCGAAAGTGTCCCTTTAAAACGAGCGATAAGAACACAGCTTTCTTCATTCTATAACCTGTTGTGCACATACGACCCTGAAAGTAAAGGTTTATTTCAGTTTTCATGTTTATAACAGTCCATTTAGCAGCTGATGACACTACCATCACTCAGCTGTATAGGAGTCAGTACTGACCGGTATATATGTCCTATATTTGAAAATGGGCAGTTTAAAACTGGCACATTGTATGTCACATTTGTGCACAAATATAAGATGGATATACACACACACCATCAGTTTATTGGACAATGATGCTAATATACGTCATATATTCATATATTTCAAATTCAACTAAGGGCACTTTCAGGGTTTTTTTGTTTTTTTTTGCTGTATCGACAAATGACCGAATTGAGACCGCGCTGTCGAATCGAATCGAATCGATTACCGAATGCTGATCATCCTCAGGGCCCTATGAGCAGCAGCCCTGTCACTGAAAGCAAAGCCTGCTCGTTCGAGTCGATATCCTGATTTTAGTGCCTGCAACTTGCGAAAAAGTGCCCACACACAGATTACAGGTCGACCTAGGAGCACGTTTCCACATCTGGATACACCAAATATGATTTGATTGACTAAAAACTCGGAGAAACTCTCAAACCCCGACGAGAGGCGCGGTGTGTGCCGGCGACGGCTCGCGGTTGGCCAACCATTTCCCTTCTCGGTGGAACCACGGAAGCCGAAGCGCCCTGCGCTTCAAAATACCGGAGTCTGATACACGAACAGGTTAGATTACAGCTCCCACGCGCTCCTGAACCCTGAAACCGGCTCCGCTCGCTTTCGTTTCTGTGTGTACGAGCTCGGGTGACCGCGGTCACGCCGCTTTTAGGGTCTTTTAAAGGACTTTAACGACTCGGTCAAACACAAACAACCGGCTCCTCGCTCAGCCTTAGCAGCACACGTGGGTGTCAGACACATGCACTTACAGCCAGAGCTCGGACTTCAGGCCGTATACAATCATTTTACATCCAGATATGAGCTCCGCGGCTCCTCCGGGTACCGCGTAAACACTGTGCACGGCGGTTGTTTCTGGCCCGTTGGTCATAAAGTCGCAGCGTCTCGGTTGCCATAATGATCCTCAAGGCCTGAGCACAGGAACACAGTCAGCTACACGAAGCTAAACTTAGCTTCTTGTTCGAATTGCCCCGTTCCACCTTAAGCGGCGCTTCAGTGACTTTCTGGTGCTTGAGGCGCTGCATTGTTACTGCGGCGCCATTTAAGGTGGAACGGGACAATTGGAACAAGAAGCCAAGTCCAGCCTCATGTTAGTTAGCTGTGTAGCACTGCCGAGTGAAACTGAGCTCCCGTCTCTCAGATTCAACCTAGTTTAGTTTCCCTTCACGATTATATTCGAGCAGAAGTGCTGAAAGTTGAAGCGTTGGTGTTGAGAAGTGTCTGAGTCAGCGTGCTATGCTATGCTATGCTGGCTAGCTGTAATGTTATGGGACTGACGTGCTAGCTTAGCTTAGCCTAGCCGGGCGGTGGAACTGCAGGCTCTGGTTTTATACCAGGCTGTACTTTCACAACTTACACCGCTTCGACGGGATTTACTCTGAGCCCAGTTTGCCTGGTAAGCTTCCAAGCGTCCAGTTCGAGGGGTTTTAATGTGTGGAAACACCCGAATCACTGAGGTTTGGCGTCTTCTTTAAAGGGCAACTCCACCGATTTTTCAAAAGTTGTACGTAAGTAAGTGATCGGGATGTAAACAAAGTCAGTCGGAGCGGTTTGGTCTAGAGAAACCTACAGAGTCAGGGTGGTTCACAGTGGTGGTGATAGGAACCAGACGACATGGACTGGTTAGAGATACGCTGCCTGATGCACGACACGTTATTGCGAGAGAGCTAGTTTTGTGATGAAGTTCTGGTTTAAAATGTATTTACAATTAACCCATTTATTTAAATCTCATCATGGTGGAGGGAAACACGCCGGGCAATGTAAGGCCAAACGGTCCCCGAGGAAAACGTAATATTTTCAGATTTGTGGCCGTTTACCATTATCAATATTACATATGAAAACAGAAGACATGTGTGGGCTCGTTGGTGGTTTGGGATGGTGTGTAAAGTGGCTGTGTTTGTGTTGTAGACATTGGGACGCCTGGTTCCCATCACAGCCACTATAACATGGCTGTATTTGAGTTGTAGACATTGGGACCCCTGGTTCCCATCACAGCCACTATAACATGGCTGTATTTGAGTTGTAGACATTGGGACCCCTGGTTCCCATCACAGCCACTATAACATGGCTGTATTTGAGTTGTAGACATTGGGACCCCTGGTTCCCATCACAGCCACTATAACATGGCTGTATTTGAGTTGTAGACATTGGGACCCCTGGTTCCAGTCACAGCCACTATAAAATGGCTGTGTTTGTGTTGTAGACATTTGGACCCCTGGTTCCCATCACAGCCACTATAACATGGCTGTGTTTGTGTTGTAGACATTGGGACCCCTGGTTCCTATCACAGCTGCTGTGAAATGGCTGTATTTGTGTTGTAGACATTGGGACCCCTGGGACCCCCCTACATAACTCGCCATCATTTCGCTGGTTTGGTAATTTGATAAATAAAGCTTTGTTAGTTATATGCAAAGTGATGGATACAGTCAAGATCCATCTCAGGCCACCTTACATGTAATCGAAAACGGACTGCACCTGGCCTTTCGTGCGATGTGGTCAAGTAAAAGCTAAATGTGGTCCGATCCGGCTAAAGACGCATGTTGGTACGAGGTGTAAACAGTCTCAAAGCTTTTGATGGGTTTTCTCAGTGTGGCATCATCATTGCATTGAGTCTATTCCAACATATCAAGCCTCCAAAAGTGAAATAATGTGGTGTGGCAGTCTCAGTCCACAGAAGGAACTTGGGCTTTGTTGTAACACATGGGTCATTGACTTTGGCGCTCTGCGACTGTCCTTTTTTGCCATCCAGCTTTAGTGTCTGGAAGGGGGGACGAATATAAAAGGGTCATATGTGGGTTCTGCTGCTCCTTTCCAGTTCTCGTTTGTTGTTGGCCTTTTTTCCTTTTTTCTTGAACCCCGTCGGCTGCTGACCCGTGCTGTGATGGTGTGAGGTCGCGTCTCAGTGGACAGAGGAGGGGGAATAGAAAGGGATGTACTGGACATGGTAGAGGGGACACATTGGACTGTGATGAGCTGTGGAGGAAGGGGAGAGTGGGGTCAGAAGTCGTGTGTTCTGAGGATATAGAGAGCGATGTAATGGACAAGGCGGTGTGCTAAGGGGGCTGTGATGCGTTAGTTATATTAGATGGGTGCTAAAGGCAATGCGTTCATCTTCCAATGCTGATGTTTGGTGTTAAAAAAAATGCGTAGGCAAAATAAAATTTACACACTTTGCCCCAAAAATGAGTCAACCAACCAAATTAGTTTGGTGTCTAAAGTTTGCTTCCTTAGTTTTGCAGTGGAGCTGCAAGGCAGGTGTAGCTTGCAAGCTGTGGAAGCTCATACTTGATTTAGCTTTGTGTAAACGACATTTGACTCTTGCCACAATGTTGTTAGGTGATCTCATAAGTCTTGTTTGTGGTTTCTGACCCTACATCATTATTTATAACAGCAAATATACAAAGAAATCTAAGATGTGTTGTACTTAAATTGCCTGCTGCTTATAGTGGCTTAATGTTGGTATTGACAGTGGGGGTATTTTCATTTAGGGCATTTCCTCAAGATGTTCTGCGGGTACCAGGAGCGGGAGGAGTATGAAGATGAGCTGTACCGTATGGAAGATGAGGAGGGCACCAGCTTGTCCGAGGCTGACAGTGAGCTGGAGTTTCAGCTCTATTCCCAGCTCCACTACGTTGCTGAGGACCAGGAGAATCAGGAGAACCGTCAGGACCATGCAGGCTCTGGTAGGGCTGCATTATATGGACAGAACACCATATTGTGATTGCATTGCTGCACATATTTCTGCAATATGTCATGCATATATTGAAGCATACTAGAGAATCCTTGATAATATTTGCTAAACCGTAACTGTGGCCTTAGCCTAATTGGGATGCTGTTAAAGCCTGACCTGATTATTCTGATAGATCCCATTATTGCCTTGATTTGTTCAAAGTAGGGCTGACCCTGAGGATTTTCTTCAGGGCTTCATTTCTGTTCATATATATATATATATATATATATATATATATATATATATATATATATATATATATATATATATATATATATACACAAGCCCCACCCCATCCAGCCACCATAAAATATTGTTAAATATAATATTTAAATATAAAAAGTATTGAAAATATTCGCCGCATCTAAGATTTTTCAAAGAAGCAGTTATCGGTCGATACCAATCTGCAGCCCTATAACTAAACTAACAAAATATTGTTCCACCCTAGGCTCCGTACTGCAGACTGGACAGATTGGGCGTCCTGCTCGCACAGAACCTTCCGAAGTCATTGTGATCGACTCCGGCCCGGATATCATCTTGCTTTCAGACACCACAGAGACGGAGGACAGTGTATGTAACACCAAAGGTCAGAAGTCACGGAGTTGCACCAAGGTGAACAGTAGAAAAGTGCTGCCCCACCCATCTTCATGTCCTTCTCAGAGGAAAGCATTCAAGAACGTGGCCGAGGAAGTGGTGGTCGTGGAGTCGGGATCAGACGACAGTTCAGATTCAGACTCGGTTCCTCCTTTTGTGGCAGATCTGGACTCGGATTCAGATTCTGATTCGGATGTGCTGGAAAACTGGATGCTTCTTGGCAGAGGAAAGGAGGAAGGGGACCAGGACATTCAGCTTAATCTCTCGGTGGAGGCCAGCAGTGACCAGCTAGGTAAGAATGTCCGAGCCACTCTGTAAACACACAGTGTTCACAAGCTGACCACAGACCACTGCTCAGGCACTACTGATTATAAACCACCCAACAGCTCTCTCTTCTGGTTTTTATTTCATTTGATCAGATCTTCGTGATCCAGTGCTTTGTATGTGAATGCGCTGTAGATCACATAAATCACGTAGTGCTGATGCAACTAAACTGAGTGCTTTGGCCCACCAAACTCCTTTAGAGCAGCACAGGAGGCGCCCGTCACATCATTAGTGAGAGTCTGGAACGATTTAATGAAAAATCTCTCTCTGATATATACGATGCTAAATATAGTCCTATTTTCCTCAACGACTGCATCAAAACCGCCACCCTCCCCCTCCAAAATATCTGGCTATAGATTATATGACTGATTCAGTTTTTGCCCGAGGAAGTCTTTTAGTTCGTTATATCAATACTTTTCATTCATCGTAATTATCAAAGGTGCCTGACATGTTAAATCCAGTCACTGTTTAATGCATCGAATCATTCCTAATTTAGAGAAATCGTTTTTGAAATTTTGAATTGTCGCCTTTATTAGAGACACCTAACTTGCACCTCTACTCACTGGCCACTGTCGCCGACACAGAAGAAGCAGGCTGGTGGATTCCTATAAGTTATGAATTGGGGATGAACAGCCAGTATTCAGCATTTTCCTGATTATCCGAATCGGCATTTGAACTTGAATCAGTTTC